>NC_081227.1:9580372-9582872 GCF_902713425.1 Acipenser ruthenus
AGGCAGAGACACCTCGAGGTCGCCATTTATCAACCCTGTCCTACAAATTTCCAAAGCTGAGGGTAAACAAGCATACAACAACAGTCGCGAGCCAGGCAGGAGTCAAACCTACAATCTTCTGATGTGTAGTCAGACTATCCATTGTGCCACTGGCCCCTGTGTTCTGGAAGCACTGTTAACGCACACTCGGCAACAAGAAGAAAAACAGTGGTGGCAGCTATTGACTGCTGCAGTCAGCTGAGCTTGCCAGCCTTTTGCTGAATTGTGTATTGTCCTCAAGGAGCCACCCTCCCATCCTTCCTTCGATAGCTCAGCTGGTAGAGCAGAGGACTGTAGTGGAACACATTGGCATCCTTAGGTCGCTGGTTCAATTCCGGCTCGAAGGACAATACTTTTTTTTTTTTTTCTCCTACCTGGTTTTACTGGTAATGAGGATAAAAAGAAGGAATGAAACCTAAGGCAACAACTGTCTGAAACAACAACAACAACAACAACATCATCATCATCATCATCATCAAATAAAAATAAGTTAATCATTTTCACCTAGCTCTGGGCAGCCACGTGTCATACGTTGTCAAGTGTGGGGAATTAGCTCAAATGGTTTTACTGGTAATGAGGATAAAAAGAAGGAATGAAACCTAAGGCAACAACTGTCTGAAACAACAACAACAACAACATCATCATCATCATCATCAAATAAAAATAAGTTAATCATTTTCACCTAGCTCTGGGAAGCCACGTGTCATACGTTGTCAAGTGTTGGGAATTAGCTCAAATGGTTTTACTGGTAATGAGGATAAAAAGAAGGAATGAAACCTAAGGCAACAACTGTCTGAAACAACAACAACAACAACAACAACATCATCATCATCATCATCATCAAATAAAAATAAGTTAATCATTTTCACCTAGCTCTGGGCAGCCACGTGTCATACGTTGTCAAATGTGGGGAATTAGCTCAAATGGTAGAGCGCTCGTTTAGCATGCGAGAAGTAGCGGGATCGATACCTGCATTCTCCAATGGATGCTCTTTCTTTAATAAATGGTTCGAAAATGTTCAATCTGGTCTAACTTGGGAACAAAGATTTCATTCCAACAGCTGTAAAATAGTCTATTAAAAAAAACACACAGAAGCTGCCCCCTCTGAGGATCGAACTCAGGACCTTCAGATTATGAGACTGACGCGCTACCTACTGCGCTAAGGAGGCAGAGACACCTCGAGGTCGCCATTTATCAACCCTGTCCTATAAATTTCCAAAGCTGAGGGTAAACAAGCATACAACAACAGTCGCGAGCCAGGCAGGAGTCAAACCTACAATCTTCTGATGTGTAGTCAGACTATCCATTGTGCCACTGGCCCCTGTGTTCTGGAAGCACTGTTAACGCACACTCGGCAACAAGAAGAAAAACAGTGGTGGCAGCTATTGACTGCTGCAGTCAGCTGAGCTTGCCAGCCTTTTGCTGAATTGTGTATTGTCCTCAAGGAGCAACCCTCCCACCCTTCCTTCGATAGCTCAGCTGGTAGAGCGGAGGACTGTAGTGGAACACATTGGCATCCTTAGGTCGCTGGTTCAATTCCGGCTCGAAGGACAATACTTATTTTTTTTTTTTCTCCTACCTGGTTTTACTGGTAATGAGGATAAAAAGAAGGAATGAAACCTAAGGCAACAACTGTCTGAAACAACAACAACAACAACAACATCATCATCATCATCATCATCAAATAAAAATAAGTTAATCATTTTCACCTAGCTCTGGGCAGCCACGTGTCATACGTTGTCAAGTGTGGGGAATTAGCTCAAATGGTTTTACTGGTAATGAGGATAAAAAGAAGGAATGAAACCTAAGGCAACAACTGTCTGAAACAACAACACCAACAACAACATCATCATCATCATCAAATAAAAATAAGTTAATCATTTTATTTATATAGTTAACACCCTGTCTTTATTTATTTTATTTATTTATTTATTTTTTTTTATTTATTTATTTATTAATTTGAACACCCTGTCTTTATTTATTTATTTAGTTGAACACCCTGTCTTTATTATTTATTTAATTAATTAACACCCTGTCTTTATTTTATTTCTTCATTCATTTATTTAGTTAACACCCTGTCTTTATTATTTATTTAGTTAACACCGTCTTTATTATTTATTTATTTATTTATTTATTTAGTTAGTTAACACCCTGTCTTTATTATTTATTTAATTAACACCCTGTCTTTATTATTTATTTATTTATTTATTTATTTATTTATATAGTTAACACCCTGTCTTTATTATTTATTTATTTATTTATTTATTTATATAGTTAACACCCTGTCTTTATTATTTATTAAATTAACACCCTGTCTTTATTTATTTTATTTATTTATTTATTTATTTAGTTAACACCCTGTCTTTATTATTTATTTAATTAACACCCTGTCTTTATTTATTTTATTTATTTATTTATTTATTTATTTATTTATTTATTTATATAGTTAACACCCTGTCTT
>NC_081227.1:9590372-9592872 GCF_902713425.1 Acipenser ruthenus
CATCAAATAAAAATAAGTTAATCATTTTCACCTAGCTCTGGGAAGCCACGTGTCATACGTTGTCAAGTGTTGGGAATTAGCTCAAATGGTTTTACTGGTAATGAGGATAAAAAGAAGGAATGAAACCTAAGGCAACAACTGTCTGAAACAACAACAACAACAACAACATCATCATCATCATCATCAAATAAAAATAAGTTAATCATTTTCACCTAGCTCTGGGCAGCCACGTGTCATACGTTGTCAAATGTGGGGAATTAGCTCAAATGGTAGAGCGCTCGTTTAGCATGCGAGAAGTAGCGGGATCGATACCTGCATTCTCCAATGGATGCTCTTTCTTTAATAAATGGTTCGAAAATGTTCAATCTGGTCTAACTTGGGAACAAAGATTTCATTCCAACAGCTGTAAAATAGTCTATTAAAAAAAACACACAGAAGCTGCCCCCTCTGAGGATCGAACTCAGGACCTTCAGATTATGAGACTGACGCGCTACCTACTGCGCTAAGGAGGCAGAGACACCTCGAGGTCGCCATTTATCAACCCTGTCCTACAAATTTCCAAAGCTGAGGGTAAACAAGCATACAACAACAGTCGCGAGCCAGGCAGGAGTCAAACCTACAATCTTCTGATGTGTAGTCAGACTATCCATTGTGCCACTGGCCCCTGTGTTCTGGAAGCACTGTTAACGCACACTCGGCAACAAGAAGAAAAACAGTGGTGGCAGCTATTGACTGCTGCAGTCAGCTGAGCTTGCCAGCCTTTTGCTGAATTGTGTATTGTCCTCAAGGAGCCACCCTCCCATCCTTCCTTCGATAGCTCAGCTGGTAGAGCGGAGGACTGTAGTGGAACACATTGGCATTCTTAGGTCGCTGGTTCAATTCCGGCTCGAAGGACAATACTTTTTTTTTTTTTTCTCCTACCTGGTTTTACTGGTAATGAGGATAAAAAGAAGGAATGAAACCTAAGGCAACAACTGTCTGAAACAACAACAACAACAACAACATCATCATCATCATCATCATCAAATAAAAATAAGTTAATCATTTTCACCTAGCTCTGGGCAGCCACGTGTCATACGTTGTCAAGTGTGGGGAATTAGCTCAAATGGTTTTACTGGTAATGAGGATAAAAAGAAGGAATGAAACCTAAGGCAACAACTGTCTGAAACAACAACAACAACAACAACATCATCATCATCATCATCATCAAATAAAAATAAGTTAATCATTTTCACCTAGCTCTGGGCAGCCACGTGTCATACGTTGTCAAGTGTGGGGAATTAGCTCAAATGGTTTTACTGGTAATGAGGATAAAAAGAAGGAATGAAACCTAAGGCAACAACTGTCTGAAACAACAACAACAACATCATCATCAAATAAAAATAAGTTAATCATTTTCACCTAGCTCTGGGCAGCCACATGTCATACGTTGTCAAGTGTTGGGAATTAGCTCAAATGGTTTTACTGGTAATGAGGATAAAAAGAATTAATGAAACCTAAGGCAACAACTGTCTGAAACAACAACACCAACAACAACATCATCATCATCATCAAATAAAAATAAGTTAATCATTTTATTTATATAGTTAACACCCTGTCTTTATTTATTTTATTTATTTATTTATTTATTTATTTTTTATTTATTTATTAATTTGAACACCCTGTCTTTATTTATTTATTTAGTTGAACACCCTGACTTTATTATTTATTTAATTAATTAACACCCTGTCTTTATTTATTTATTTATTTATTTATTTATTTATTTAGTTAACACCCTGTCTTTATTATTTATTTAGTTAACACCCTGTCTTTATTATTTATTTATTTATTTATTTATTTATTTATTTATTTAGTTAACACCCTGTCTTTATTATTTATTTAATTAACACCCTGTCTTTATTATTTATTTATTTATTTATTTATTTATTTATATAGTTAACACCCTGTCTATTATTTATTTATTTATTTATTTTATATAGTTAACACCCTGTCTTTATTATTTATTTAATTAACACCCTGTCTTTATTTTATTTATTTATTTATTTATTTATTTATTTATTTATTTAGTTAACACCCTGTCTTTATTATTTATTTTATTAACACCCTGTCTTTATTTATTTTATTTATTTATTTATTTATTTATTTATTTATTTATTTATATAGTTAACACCCTGTCTTTATAATTTATTTATTTATTTATTTATTTATTTATTTATTTATTTATATAGTTAACACCCTGTCTTTATTATTTATTTATTTATTTATTTATTTATATAGTTAACACCCTGTCTTTATTATTTATTTATTTATTTATTTATTTAGTTAACACCATGTCTTTATTATTTATTTATTTATTTAGTTGAACAACCTGTCTTTATTATTTACTTAGTTAACACCCTGTCTTTATTTATTTATTACTAGGTCGCTGGTTCAATTCCGGCTCGAAGGACAATACTTTTTTTTTTTTTTTCTCCTACCTGGTTTTACTGGTAATGAGGAT
>NC_081227.1:9605372-9610372 GCF_902713425.1 Acipenser ruthenus
GGCAGCTATTGACTGCTGCAGTCAGCTGAGCTTGCCAGCCTTTTGCTGAATTGTGTATTGTCCTCAAAGAGCCACCCTCCCATCCTTCCTTTGATAGCTCAGCTGGTAGAGCGGAGGACTGTACTAGAACACATTGGCATCCTTAGGTCGCTGGTTCAATTCCGGCTCGAAGGACAATACTTTTCTTTTTTTTTCTCCTACCTGGTTTTACTGTTAATGAGGATAAAAAGAAGGAATGAAACCTAAGGCAACAACTGTCTGAAACAACAACAACAACAACAACATCATCATCATCATCATCATCAAATAAAAATAAGTTAATCATTTTCACCTAGCTCTGGGCAGCCACGTGTCATACGTTGTCAAGTGTGGGGAATTAGCTCAAATGGTTTTACTGGTAATGAGGATAAAAAGAAGGAATGAAACCTAAGGCAACAACTGTCTGAAACAACAACAACAACAACAACAACATCATCATCATCATCAAATAAAAATAAGTTAATCATTTTCACCTAGCTCTGGGCAGCCACGTGTCATACGTTGTCAAGTGTGGGGAATTAGCTCAAATGGTTTTACTGGTAATGAGGATAAAAAGAAGGAATGAAACCTAAGGCAACAACTGTCTGAAACAACAACAACAACAACAACAACATCATCATCATCATCATCAAATAAAAATAAGTTAATCATTTTCACCTAGCTCTGGGCAGCCACGTGTCATACGTTGTCAAATGTGGGGAATTAGCTCAAATGGTAGAGCGCTCGTTTAGCATACGAGAAGTAGCGGGATCGATACCTGCATTCTCCAATGGATGCTCTTTCTTTAATAAATTTTTCGAAAATGTTCAATCTGGTCTTACTTGGGAACAAAGATTTCATTCCAACAGCTGTAAAATAGTCTATTAAAAAAAACACACAGAAGCTGTCCCCTCTGAGGATCGAACTCAGGACATTCAGATTATGAGACTGACGCGCTACCTACTGCGCTAAGGAGGCAGAGACACCTCGAGGTCGCCATTTATCAACCCTGTCCTACAAATTTCCAAAGCTGAGGGAAAACACGCATACAAACAACAGTCGCGAGCCAGGCAGGAGTCAAACCTACAATCTTCTGATGTGTAGTCAGACTATCCACTGTGCCACTGGCCCCTGTGTTCTGGAAGCACTGTTAATGCACACTCGGCAACAAGAAGAAAAACAGTGGTGGCAGCTATTGACTGCTGCAGTCAGCTGAGCTTGCCAGCCTTTTGCTGAATTGTGTATTGTCCTCATAGAGCCACCCTCCCATCCTTCCTTCGATAGCTCAGCTGGTAGAGCGGAGGACTGTAGTGGAACACATTAGCATCCTTAGGTCGCTGGTTCAATTCCGGCTCGAAGGACAATACTTTTTTTTTTTTTTCTCCTACCTGGTTTTACTGGTAATGAGGATAAAAAGAAGGAATGAAACCTAAGGCAACAACTGTCTGAAACAACAACAACAACAACAACAACATCATCATCATCATCATCATCAAATAAAAATAAGTTAATCATTTTCACCTAGCTCTGGGCAGCCACGTGTCATACGTTGTCAAGTGTGGGGAATTAACTCAAATGGTTTTACTGGTAATGAGGATAAAAAGAAGGAATGAAACCTAAGGCAACAACTGTCTGAAACAACAACAACAACAACAACATCATCATCATCATCATCAAATAAAAATAAGTTAATCATTTTCACCTAGCTCTGGGCAGCCACGTGTCATACGTTGTCAAGTGTGGGGAATTAGCTCAAATGGTTTTACTGGTAATGAGGATAAAAAGAAGGAATGAAACCTAAGGCAACAACTGTCTGAAACAACAACAACAACAACAACAACAACAACAACAACAACAACAACAACAACATCATCATCATCATCATCAAATAAAAATAAGTTAATCATTTTCACCTAGCTCTGGGCAGCCACGTGTCATACGTTGTCAAATGTGGGGAATTAGCTCAAATGGTAGAGCGCTCGTTTAGCATGCGAGAAGTAGCGGGATCGATACCTGCATTCTCCAATGGATGCTCTTTCTTTAATAAATTTTTCGAAAATGTTCAATCTGGTCTTACTTGGGAACAAAGATTTCATTCCAACAGCTGTAAAATAGTCTATTAAAAAAAACACACAGAAGCTGTCCCCTCTGAGGATCGAACTCAGGACATTCAGATTATGAGACTGACGCGCTACCTACTGCGCTAAGGAGGCAGAGACACCTCGAGGTCGCCATTTATCAACCCTGTCCTACAAATTTCCAAAGCTGAGGGAAAACACGCATACAAACAACAGTCGCGAGCCAGGCAGGAGTCAAACCTACAATCTTCTGATGTGTAGTCAGACTATCCACTGTGCCACTGGCCCCTGTGTTCTGGAAGCACTGTTAACGCACACTCGGCAACAAGAAGAAAAACAGTGGTGGCAGCTATTGACTGCTGCAGTCAGCTGAGCTTGCCAGCCTTTTGCTGAATTGTGTATTGTCCTCAAAGAGCCACCCTCCCATCCTTCCTTCGATAGCTCAGCTGGTAGAGCGGAGGACTGTAGTGGAACACATTGGCATCCTTAGGTCGCTGGTTCAATTCCGGCTCGAAGGACAATACTTTTTTTTTTTTTTCTCCTACCTGGTTTTACTGGTAATGAGGATAAAAAGAAGGAATGAAACCTAAGGCAACAACTGTCTGAAACAACAACAACAACAACAACATCATCATCATCATCATCATCAAATAAAAATAAGTTAATCATTTTCACCTAGCTCTGGGCAGCCACGTGTCATACGTTGTCAAGTGTGGGGAATTAGCTCAAATGGTTTTACTGGTAATGAGGATAAAAAGAAGGAATGAAACCTAAGGCAACAACTGTCTGAAACAACAACAACAACAACAACATCATCATCATCATCATCATCAAATAAAAATAAGTTAATCATTTTCACCTAGCTCTGGGCAGCCACGTGTCATACGTTGTCAAATGTGGGGAATTAGCTCAAATGGTAGAGCGCTCGTTTAGCATGCGAGAAGTAGCGGGATCGATACCTGCATTCTCCAATGGATGCTCTTTCTTTAATAAATTTTTCGAAAATGTTCAATCTGGTCTTACTTGGGAACAAAGATTTCATTCCAACAGCTGTAAAATAGTCTATTAAAAAAAACACACAGAAGCTGCCCCCCTCTGAGGATCGAACTCAGGACATTCAGATTATGAGACTGACGCGCTACCTACTGCCCTAAGGAGGCAGAGACACCTCGTGGTCACCATTTATCAACCCTGTCCTACAAATTTCCAAAGCTGAGGGAAAACACGCATACAAACAACAGT
The DNA here is from genome assembly GCF_902713425.1 of Acipenser ruthenus. Taxonomy (NCBI): domain Eukaryota; kingdom Metazoa; phylum Chordata; class Actinopteri; order Acipenseriformes; family Acipenseridae; genus Acipenser; species Acipenser ruthenus. The sequence goes on from NC_081227.1 coordinate 9,608,711, forward strand.
CGCGAGCCAGGCAGGAGTCAAACCTACAATCTTCTGATGTGTAGTCAGACTATCCACTGTGCCACTGGCCCCTGTGTTCTGGAAGCACTGTTAACGCACACTCGGCAACAAGAAGAAAAACAGTGGTGGCAGCTATTGACTGCTGCAGTCAGCTGAGCTTGCCAGCCTTTTGCTGAATTGTGTATTGTCCTCAAAGAGCCACCCTCCCATCCTTCCTTCGATAGCTCAGCTGGTAGAGCGGAGGACTGTAGTGGAACACATTGGCATCCTTAGGTCGCTGGTTCAATTCCGGCTCGAAGGACAATACTTTTTTTTTTTTTTCTCCTACCTGGTTTTACTGGTAATGAGGATAAAAAGAAGGAATGAAACCTAAGGCAACAACTGTCTGAAACAACAACAACAACAACAACAACATCATCATCATCATCATCAAATAAAAATAAGTTAATCATTTTCACCTAGCTCTGGGCAGCCACGTGTCATACGTTGTCAAGTGTGGGGAATTAGCTCAAATGGTTTTACTGGTAATGAGGATAAAAAGAAGGAATGAAACCTAAGGCAACAACTGTCTGAAACAACAACAACAACAACAACAACATCATCATCATCATCAAATAAAAATAAGTTAATCATTTTCACCTAGCTCTGGGCAGCCACGTGTCATACGTTGTCAAGTGTGGGGAATTAGCTCAAATGGTTTTACTGGTAATGAGGATAAAAAGAAGGAATGAAACCTAAGGCAACAACTGTCTGAAACAACAACAACAACAACAACAACAACATCATCATCATCATCATCAAATAAAAATAAGTTAATCATTTTCACCTAGCTCTGGGCAGCCACGTGTCATACGTTGTCAAATGTGGGGAATTAGCTCAAATGGTAGAGCGCTCGTTTAGCATGCGAGAAGTAGCGGGATCGATACCTGCATTCTCCAATGGATGCTCTTTCTTTAATAAATTTTTCGAAAATGTTCAATCTGGTCTTACTTGGGAACAAAGATTTCATTCCAACAGCTGTAAAATAGTCTATTAAAAAAAACACACAGAAGCTGTCCCCTCTGAGGATCGAACTCAGGACATTCAGATTATGAGACTGACGCGCTACCTACTGCGCTAAGGAGGCAGAGACACCTCGAGGTCGCCATTTATCAACCCTGTCCTACAAATTTCCAAAGCTGAGGGAAAACACGCATACAAACAACAGTCGCGAGCCAGGCAGGAGTCAAACCTACAATCTTCTGATGTGTAGTCAGACTATCCACTGTGCCACTGGCCCCTGTGTTCTGGAAGCACTGTTAACGCACACTCGGCAACAAGAAGAAAAACAGTGGTGGCAGCTATTGACTGCTGCAGTCAGCTGAGCTTGCCAGCCTTTTGCTGAATTGTGTATTGTCCTCAAAGAGCCACCCTCCCATCCTTCCTTCGATAGCTCAGCTGGTAGAGCGGAGGACTGTAGTGGAACACATTGGCATCCTTAGGTCGCTGGTTCAATTCCGGCTCGAAGGACAATACTTTTTTTTTTTTTCTCCTACCTGGTTTTACTGGTAATGAGGATAAAAAGAAGGAATGAAACCTAAGGCAACAACTGTCTGAAACAACAACAACAACAACAACATCATCATCATCATCATCATCAAATAAAAATAAGTTAATCATTTT
>NC_081227.1:9617872-9780372 GCF_902713425.1 Acipenser ruthenus
TGTTTGTATGTGTGTGTGTGAGTGTGCGTGTGAGTGAGAGAGTGTGTGTGTGAGTGTGTGTGAGAGAGTGTGTGTGTGAGATTGTGTGTGTGAGAGAGTGTGTTTGTCAGCGTGTGTGTGTGAGTGTTGGTGTGTGTTTAAGTGTGTGTGAGAGTGTGTGTGTGGATGTGTGTGTGCGTGAGTGAGTGCGTGCGTGCGAGTGTGTGTGTGTCTGTGTGTGAGTTTGTGTGTGTCTTTGAGAGTGTGTGAGAGACTGTGTGTGTGTCTGTGTGCGTGCGAGTGTGTGTGTGAGTGAGTGTGTGTCAGCGTGTGTGAGTGTTGGTGTGTGTGTGTGTAAGTGTTTCTGTGTGTGTGAGAGAGTGTGTGTCATCGTGTGTGAGTGTTGGTGTGTGTGTGTGTAAGTGTTTCTGTGTGTGTGAGAGAGTGTGTGTCAGCGTGTGTGTGTGAGAGTGTGTGTGTGTGTGAGAGACTGTGTGGATGCGTGTGTGTGCGTGAGTGAGTGCGTGCATGCAAGTGTGTGTGTGCGTGTGTGAGAGAGTGCGTGAGTGCGTGCGAGTGCGTGTGTGTGGGTGAGTGTTGGTGTGTGTGTGTGAGAGTGTGTGTGTTTGAGAGTGTGTGTCTGTGAGTGTGTGTGTGTGAGTGTGTGTGTGTGTGAGAGAGTGTGTGTGTCTTTGCGTGTTTGAGTGTGTGTGTGTGTGTGTGTGAGAGTGTGTGAGTCAGCGTGTGTGTGCGTGTGTGTGAGTGTTGGTGTGTGTGTGAGAGAGAGTGTGTGTGTGTCTATGTGTGTGTGTGTGTGAGAGAGAGAGTGTGTGTGTGTGAGTGTGTGTGAGTGTGTGAGAGTGTGTCTGTGTGAGTGTGTGTGTGTGAGAGAGTCTGTGTGAGTGACTGTGTGTGTGTCTGTGTGTGTGTTTGTGTGTGTGAGTGTGTGTTTGTGAGTGTGTGTGAGAGTGTGTGTGTGTGTCAGCGTGTGTGTGAGAGTGTGAGAGACTGTGTGGATGTGTGTGTGTGCGTGAGTGCGTGCGTGCAAGTGTGTGTGTGCGTGTGTGAGAGAGTGTGCGTGAGTGCGTGCGAGTGTGTGTGTCAGCGTGTGTGTGGGTGAGTGTTGCTGTGTGAGTGAGTGTGTGTGTGATTGTGTGTGAGTGAGTGTGTGTGTGTGTCTTTGCGTGTTTGAGTGTGTGTGTGTGTGAGAGAGTGTGTGTGTGGGTGGGTGTGTGAGTGTGTCTGTGTGTGTGTGTGTGTGCATGCGAGCGAGTGTGTGTGTGTCTCTGCTTGCGTGCATGCGAGTGTGTGTGTGAGACTGTGAGTGTGTGTGTGTCTCTGTGCGTGCGTGCGTGTGTGTGAGACTGTGAGTGTGTGTGTGAGTGTGCGTGTGAGTGAGAGAGTGTGTGTGTGCATGAGTGTGTGTGTGAGAGAGTGTGTGTGTGCGTGTGTGTGTGAGATTGTGTGTGTATGAGAGTGTGTGTGTCAGCGTGTGTGTGTGAGTGTTGGTGTGTGTGTGTTTAAGTGTGTGTGAGAGTGTGTGTGTGGATGTGTGTGTGTGCGTGAGTGAGTGCGTGCGTGCGAGTGTGTGAGAGAGTGTGAGTTTGTGTGTGCGTGTGTGTCTGTGAGTGTGTCTGTGAGAGTGTGTGTGTGAGAGTGTGTGTGTCAGCGTGTGTGTGTGAGTGTTGGTGTGTGTCTGTAAGTGTGTGTGTGTGTCAGCGTGTGTGTTTGTGTGTGTGTGTCTGTGTGCGTGCGAGCGTGTGTGTGTGTGTGCGTGCGAGCGAGTGTGTGTGTGCGTGCGTGCGTGCGTTCGAGTGTGTGTGTGTGTGAGACTGTGAGTGTGTGTTTGAGAGTGTGAATGTGTTTGTATGTGTGTGTGTGAGTGTGTGTGTGAGTGAGAGAGTGTGTGTGTGAGTGTGTGTGAGAGAGTGTGTGTGTGAGATTGTGTGTGTGAGAGAGTGTGTTTGTCAGCGTGTGTGTGTGAGTGTTGGTGTGTGTTTAAGTGTGTGTGAGAGTGTGTGTGTGGATGTGTGTGTGCGTGAGTGAGTGCGTGCGTGCGAGTGTGTGTGTGTCTGTGTGTGAGTTTGTGTGTGTCTTTGAGAGTGTGTGAGAGACTGTGTGTGTGTCTGTGTGCGTGCGAGTGTGTGTGTGAGTGAGTGTGTGTCAGCGTGTGTGAGTGTTGGTGTGTGTGTGTGTGTAAGTGTTTCTGTGTGTGTGAGAGAGTGTGTGTCATCGTGTGTGAGTGAGAGTGTGTGTGTGTGAGTGTTTGTGAGTGTGTGTGTGTTTGTGTGTGTGCGTGAGTGTGTATGTATTGTAAGAAAGAGTAGCGTCGCCTTTAAGAAATGGCGGCGCTACTGGGAAAAAGAAACAAACAGCACCCAGGAACCGGAGCACTAATGAGTAGGGCGGGGTTCCTGGGGTATATAAGGAAGTAGGGTAGGACAGGACGGGGGTGATTGTGGGGAGCACCGCCGGATCGTCCTGCAGAAAATACCTAGAAAATAAAGAGAGTGTTACAAAGCTTCGCAAGGTAAAGTGAACGTTTTTGTTTGGTGAATAAGAGTTTTTGTTTTGGTTAAACTGTGAGCGTTTCCCTCTTGGTGAGGTAGCCTTTTGTTTTGACGAGGGTAATTTGTTTTTATGAAACGCTTGTACAAACGCCGCTCCACAGTGCTAAGTAAAGCAGTCCCGCAGCTTCCGTGACGGTTGAGCACTGTCACAGCGGCCGTCTGAGTGATTGTGTGGAATACTCGGGACCTGAAGAGAATTGGGTGTACACGCGCTGCAGGAGCAGCGGGTGGAAATAAAAGGAAAAAAAATAAAAGAAAAAGAAAGTGGACTGAGGCAACAGTTTGGTTTGCAGGACGCAGTTTATTGGGGGACATACAAATACCACATTATATACAAGTGTGTTCTGGAATCTACCAGGACATTGGCTGCCGGGGTCCTTCCCCACAGTCTGGATTATTCATTAACGCTGTTGGGCACGTCTCTCTCTGGAGGTGGGGCACAGGAGTGGCCTTCCAGGAACCCTTGTTCAGAGGGGCTCGGTCCATACTCCAGCCGAGAGTCTTCCCGTTGTTCTTACCTGTGTTACAGCGAGACTTCAGCAGAGGGAGTCGGCGCTGTCCTTACCTGTGTTGCAGCGAGACTCCAGCAGAGGGAGTCAGCGCTGTCCTTACCTGTGTTACAGCGAGATTCCAGCAGAGGGAGTCGGCGCTGTCCTTACCTGTGTTACAGCGAGATTCCAGCAGAGGGAGTCGGCGCTGTCCTTACCTGTGTTGCAGCAAGACTCCAGCAGAGGGAGCCGGCGCTGGCCTTACCTGTGTTGCAGAGAGACTCCAGCAGAGGGAGCCGGCGCTGGCCTTACCTGTGTTGCAGAGAGACTGCAGCAAGTAGGGAGTCTGGGAATACCTACCCGTGTTGCAGGAATACACCAGCCGAGGGAGCCGTCTGACTACTTGGAATACAAAGCTCCTACCGCTGAGAGAGCCTACGTTGACCCCTTCCCGTGGGGAGGACTTGTACAGGCTTCGACCTGTAGGACCTGGTATTCTGAAGTAGTTAGAGAGGGGCGAAGAAGTGAGACAGTTAGTGACCCGTACAGGGCAACAAGTGATATAAAGTGTCTGTTGGTGTCTGAATACTGTAAATAAAAGTTACTTGCCTGAAAGTTCTACGTGTCTGTGCCAGTCGGTAGAAGCAGCGAAAAGGAGTATCCTGTAGGGTACCCCTCCAGTCTGTTACAGTATATATATACATATGTGTACAACTGTACACATATTAAAATATAAATGATAAGTGTATTGTTGTGTATGTGACTAATCATGTATTTATTGTGTGATTCCATTTTATGTGCAGTTATATTTAAGTTTAAAATGGGATGTCTTTTTATAAAAGAAAATTGAACAGGAATTTCAAAATGTGTTGTAAATTCCCGTGTTTGGAAAGGACAATTCGTCTGTTGGCTGCACTCCCTCACGTCATATACATAAATGTAACACTTGGTAAACTCGTGTTTATGATTGGTTATGGTTGTGGCTTACTCTGTTGCTTGGCTTAGCATGATTTTTTATTGGCTGTGCCAATGAATCAGTGATTATAAAACTGCAAGCCTGTACCAAGCGTCTTTATTTTTGTGAGACATTTTCTAAAGGTAAGGTTATATTTTACAATAAAGTTAAATGTTTTCTGTTTAGTAATCTTAATTAATAAAGGACCCAGCAGTCTGCGCTAGCTTGGGGGGCTTGTTTGCTGTTCGGACCCGGGAAGAAATAAACAGTTGAATTGGAGAAGTGCAATCCCTGTCTCTGTCTGTCTTCGTTTTCACACAACATTACAGTATGCAAAATACTACAGTGTGTTTGTGTGCAGGTGTGACTATAATTAGAATGGAATAATGGGCATCTAATACTTCTGTGACATAAATAACATCACAGCATGTATTAAGCATGTATTAACTTCCAATAGCCATTTAGTTCAGTAGCTAAGGGACTGTGTGTTTTTCCTCTATTGTGACCTATAGGATTTACTAGGATTTTGTATTTATGTATTGCTAGATAGGGACCTATTCATTACCAATGTAGAAGTATCAGTCAAGACCACTTTACAAGGTATTACCTTCTATAGTAACAACAAATAACTGTATAAACTATATCAGGGTAAGAGTGACAATGTATATGAAATAACAAAGAGGGAATTATTCTGATTTAGTCTGTGTTTTCTCAGATGGAGCAGAAACAAACATCGTTGCACGACGCGAGGACCTTCGTCTCAACAGGACAGTACCCACCAGTCTTAGACAAGAAACAAAAAAAGGCTTTGTGGAAGTATGCCAAAAAGCTCCAACTTGAAGGGAGAGTATCTGTTACTTTATCTGTTGATCACATTTATTCACAAATAATCTTATATATTTAATTAATGTTTACTTTGCAATGACTAGAGTGCAATAATTTTTATATTAAATTGATTTTTGGAAGCGGGAGATGGAACCGGGGCTTGCTCCGTCCACTCCACGCATCGACCCGGTATTGCAGTACCTCCGGGATTGGTGCACAAGAAAGGTCGAGAGAGAGAGAGACGAGAGGGACAGGAGAGAGAGAGAGAGAAAGAGAGAGACAGGAGAGAGAGAGAGACAGACAGGAGAGAGAGAGCCAGCCTGTCCCTCTCCCTTTTTCTGGGTTGTATTTTTTCTGCTCTTTTTGTTCTTTTTTTTCTTCTTCCAAATAGGTCAGGCCTGCCTGCCTAACTGATGGATAGCCTGCTCTGCTCACGCAGCAGGCCAGTGTACCCAGAAGGCCTTGCGATCGTGGGAGGAGGAGAATGAGTGCAGCGGTAAAGCAGAAACAGAGCTGTTTAGTGGGGCAAGGAGCCCTCGCTTTCAAGGCGGCAGCAGCAAAGCGCCCCTTTGCCAGGACCGAACGGCACTTGCGTTTTGGGAAGAGTTTCCTGTTTTGTTTTGTTTTGCTTTGTTTGGCCTTGCCGTCGGGTAGAGAAGGCCTTTGGGCCAGCCGGCCAGTGCCTTATCCATTAGGCCACTAGGGCTGACATGGAAAGCAGATTTGGTAGTACTAAAGAAAGTGGGAACAATAGTATCGTGGTTAATACATAATATCCAAGCCATCCGTGGTGTTCAAACAAAGCAGAGTGTTACATTGGGAAAGGGCCGTACCTGTCAGTAAGTATTTTAAATTCATGTGGTTAAGATTTAAGATTGTGAAGTTTAAATATGCTGTGTATTTGCACATTGGTAACCTTGCAGAATTACGTTTTTTATTAATGCCACTTTCTTACGGACAGTAATCAGGGTGACGATACAAGACCTGAGCCAATAAACCTGTTATTTTCTTGTCCTTTCACTACCATATTCTAGTGTGCTTGTTCAGAATATGTGTGAATCCTGAAAACGTCTTGTTAATATGTGAACAAAGCCAGCAGTCACTTTATTGATCACCCTGTGGATTAACCGCTATTGGAACACAGATGATTGTGTTGAAGATGTTAATAGACTTTCAATGTACACCTTTTAGAGCTAAACGTTTGTTGAGACAGTTCAAGCGCTAGCAGTGTTTGCCTATTTCAACTTCAGAATTCAGCACTACATGGCAATGCCTAGAGGTTGGAATAATGGCAGGATGCACCATTTCTCCACTGGCTTTTACCATGGCAATGGAAGTAATCATTAGGGCATCAAAATGGGTAGTAGGAGGAGAGCGCTTGGCTTCTGGAATGCGACTACCACCAATTCGAGCATACATGGATGACATGACAACCATGACTACAACAGTAGCCTGCACTAATCGGTTATTGGGCAAATTACCAATAACATTGAATGGGCATGAATGCAATTCAAGCCCTCTAAATCAAGGAGCATCTCTATAATTAAAGGCAAAGTAGTAGATAAAACATTCTTCATTAATGGTGAGGCAATACCAACAGTGTCTGAGAAGCCAGTGAAGAGTCTTGGGAGATGTACGACGGGGATCTAAAGGACACAGTTTGTGTGGGAGAAGTTAGACAACAAGCAGTGGAAGGGTTGAAGAGCATAGACAGCTGCGCTCTACCAGGCAAACTAAAACTCTGGTGCTTTCAGTTTGGTCTACTGCCGAGGTTGCTGTGGCCACTGACTGTGTACGAGGTTTCTTTGACAACAGTAGAGAAGCTGGAAACTTTAATCAGTTCATACATCAGGAAATGGTTGGGAGTTCCACGCTGCCTCAGCAGAGTGGGACTTTATGGTAAAGGAATACTGCAGCTACCAGTCTCTGTTCTAACCGAGGAGTTTAAGTGCGCCAAGGTCAGACTGGAAATGACATTAGTAGAGTCACGCGACAAATGCGTAAGGGAGGCAGCACCTGTGTTGAAAACTGGAAGAAAGTGGGCGGCAAAGAAAGCTGTGGAAGATGCAAAGGCTGCCCTTCGAATTAGTGATATCATGGGGCAAGTTCAGCATGGGAGAGGGGGTCTTGGTCTCAGTTCAGCTCCTCCTACATGGCACAAGGCAGCCCCAGCTCAAAGGAGGAAGCTGGTAGTCAACGAGGTGCAAAAGCAGGAGGAGATGATGAGGTGTATAAAGGCCATTTCCCATGCCAAGCAGGGAGAATGGATGAGATGAGAGAGTGTGGAACAACGCAAGATTGGCTGGCAAGACCTATGGTCAATGGAACAGAGCAGGATCAGTTTCCTCATCAGGTCAACATATGATGTTCTCCCATCACCACAGAACCTAAACCTCTGGGTAGGAGAGGATCCCTCATGTCCTTTGTGTTCATCACCTGCAACATTAACCCTTTGCAGTCCATTTATTAAGTGCGCGTCAGGCGCGTCAGGTCCAATTTATTTTCACACACGCAGTTAATTTTAGACGCACTGTTTAAAAGTATTTTTTTCCACAGTCAAACAGGTTTAAAAGGCCCTGCATATTAACAAATCACTCACTAGTCATCTCCAGCCCCGCCCCACCCTTTCGTTCGCTATAGCTTTCACATATGCTAATAAATAAATAATAGTAATAATAATAATAATAGTTGTACATACCGATCAATCATCTCCTGATCACTCGTTTTATCACCAAACGCCTCAATAATGCGATCCAAGTCATTATTTTATTACTATAACATTTCAAAAAAACTCTGCAAATGTCCGTGATATTCTCTGAGCGCTGATGCAGTCACAGCCAGCTTGTTTCCTTATGGCCGCCGTTATCTGATGCCAGGGGCAAGTATGACTATTAATGAGATACGCCCTTTCTTTTTTTTTCGGCTTGTCTCGGCTCCTGTTGCTCCCACTCGGCCATTGAATGGTTTTCTCGGCTTTTTCCGGAGAAAAAACGACTAGAAACCCGTTTTCTGCGTCTTTTTGATGATGTCGGTCAGGGTCCGACATTGGACCGGATAGGAATAATTGCAATGTCGGACCAGGTCCGACATAGGACCGCAAAGGGTTAAGGCACATTTTGACAGGATGTAAGGTGGCTCTTAGCCAAGGACGGTTTACTTGGCGCCATGACCAGGTGCTGCGATGTTTGGCCTTAGCATTGGAAGACAAGCGTAACATGACCAATAAGTTGCCACCTGTTCCATCAAAACATTACACACAAAAGACAACATTCCTCCGCCCAGGAGAGCAACCACCAAGAAAAGGTGTTAAAACCAATCCTCGCCCAGGACAACTGGAAGCTGCTAGAGACTGGAAAATGCTGGCAGATGTTGGTCAACGGCTTATTTTTCCACCTGAGATTGCCACCACTAACCTTCGACCAGATATTGTCTTGTGGTCTGGATCAGCACGCCTTGTTCACCTGGTAGAGTTAACAGTGCCATGGGAGGATGCTGTAGATGAGGCGTATGAGAGGAAGAAACTGCGATATGCTCAACTAGCCACTGAAGCGGAACAGCGAGGATGGAGAGTCCGGGTTTACCCAGTGGAAGTGGGTTGTCGAGGATTTGTGGCACACTCTACAACCCGGTTTCTCAGAGACGTCGGATTCAGTGGCAAAGTTGTGTCGCACAGTGAAGAACTTATCTGAAGCAGCAGAGAGGAGCAGCAACTGGCTGTGGTTGAGACGGAAAGATTCTGGCTGGGGATCACAATAGAAAGAAAGAAACGCTGATGTACAGGTAAGTAAGCTGGGCTGAGTTGAGTGGGGGACGGAGGGGGGTGATGCTGGGATGCCAGAATCACCGTCGAGCCCTCTTGAGGTGTCGTGGGCTAGTCGACGAAACACTGAGGATGGAAGGTGCCCACTTGAAGACCCCAGAGATGTACCCTACTTAGCTCAATCCAGACGGTTGTCATGCTGATGCGCTGGGGAGGCCGCACTGTGGTTGATCCCTGGAGCCAGCATCGCAGCCGTTGTGTGTGCTGATGCGCCAGGGAGGCAAAATAAGCTGATCCCTGGAGCCAGCATTACACTTCAGCCATTAACACCAGACAGAAGGATATCTACATCATCATATGGAAGGAAACGTAAATGGATGGAGACGCAGATGGATCACATTAGTTTACTGTAAAGCCGTCTTAGTTGGTGCTTATCTTGGCGAGAGCCGAGTTCAAATCAGCATGAAGTTTTAACATCTACTCTCGTGTAATGGAAATCTGGATGTTTGCCTTTTGGTCTTACTGTGGAAAAAATAATAATAATAAAAAAAATAAGCAAAACCATTTGTTAGGAACCGCATTTGGGAGAAAACTTAACAGTTTCAAAACGCATTTGTAAAGGCACCGGATTCTATTATGGTGTTTCCGAGCTGTTGAACGTTATTCATTATAAACAGGTTTACTGGCTTGACAAAAAGGCGATTGACAAAAAGAATGCTATCTCGTAGAACGCGTCCTGTCAAGCCGAAATAGCTCAGTTGGGAGAGCGTTAGACTGAATATCTAAAGGTCCCGGGTTTCGACAAACAGCAAGACTATGTTTGTTTTGTATTATTTTGAACTAAAAAACAGCAAACTTTTTTCGTCAGTGTAATTGGATTAAATAACAACGTATTACAGTGCCATTTTCTAATGTGATTAAGAAATGCAAAAAAGCATCATCTCTGGGTGGGCTTGAACCACCAACCTTTCAGTTAACAGCCGAACGCACTAACCGATTGCACCAAAGAGACCAAACTGCTAGACTGCCAAAGCAAACGGGTTAATGGCTTAAAAGTGCTAAATATGGTTTGCGTCCACACTACGCAGCATTTAATACCGTACTCAAGAACCGGACTCGGGACCACCTCAGGAGGTAGTCTCGAGTCCGGTTCTAATTAGATCGCGTCAGGGCAGCAGTGTGGAGTAGTGGTTAGGGCTCTGGACTCTTGACCGGAGGGTTGTGAGTTCAATCCCCAGTGGAGGACACTGCTGTTGTACCCTTGAGCAAGGTACTTTACCTAGATTGCTCCAGTAAAAACCCAACTGTATAAATGGGTAATTGTATGTAAAATAATGTGATATCTGTATAATGTGAAATAATGTATAATGTGATATCTTGTAACAATTGTAAGTCGCCCTGGATAAGGGTGTGTGACAGTCTGGCTCGCAGTGGTGATGTGGATGACGTCACGGACCAGGAAGTAACTCAAACCAAACAGTGGATGGGCGGTTGAAGCTGAGTGTTAGTGCACTCAGCGTATTTAATAAACAAACTATTAAACAAATTAACACAACACAAAACAAAAGGGCACAAGGGCCAAACGAATGAACAAACAAACAAGTAAGTGATGTGCTGGGAAATCCAGCACGTCTTAGCAATTGTTTTGTTAATGTTGCTTTTTCTCTCTCCGCTCTCCCGTACTCTCCTCTACACTCTCAACCCCGAGTGCAGAGTGCTGCTGGTTTATATACTCTGGCCGAGGGATTTAACTAGTTGGTAATTATCTTATTATCCCCCGGCCAGAGTCTGCACGCGTTTGGTAAGGATGCATGACTGTCAGCTAGTTAAATAATCAGTAGCTGATCAGCCATGCATCCTCACGGGGTTTTTAAATATAATAACAAAAGACGCGGCGCTTTTACCCGCGCCGCAAACAAAAATACAAATAATAATAAATAGGGGCGGGACACTCCGCCACACATGCCCCCCCTTGTGCGCAGCACACATGGCCTTTTCGGCCACCTCCCCCCTTAGTCCCCAAAGTCCCGGTCAGCAGTCCCGGCGCAGGAACAGGGGCAGCAACGGGCCAAAGGTGGCGGCCACGGTGGGATGTCCTCCTCCCACCCAAACAGCCGTAGTGTTCCAATGGCCCGCGCACCGGCCAGCTCCTCTGGCCAAAAAAATTTTGGGGGTGGTCTCCAGACCTGCCCCCCCTTCTTCATGGCCGACAGCTCCCCTCCGTGGGGCTCTGGCCACCCTTTCTCCTGCAGCGAAATTGCTGCGGGGGAAGCTGGTCTCCTGACCTCCCCCCCCTTCTTCATGGCTGACAGCTGCCCTTCACGGGGCTCCAGCCACAGTATTTCCTGCCGCGAAAGTGCGGCTGGGGGAGCTGGTCTCCTGACCTCCCCCCCCTTTTCCATGGCTGGCAGCTCCCCTTCGTGGGGCTCTGACCACATGATCTCCGGCCGCGAAAGTGCGGCTGGGGGAGCTGGTCTCCTGACCTCCCCCCCTTTCTTCATGGCCGGCAGCTCCCCTCCGTGGGGCTCCGACCCCAGTGTAGTGACCCCAGGCGAAGCAGGATCCCACGATGGTTGAGGCAGAACCAGCAGGCATTCATCCTCTGCTGGTGGAGGTGGGAGGGGCAAGCAGTCCTCCCACGACGGTGGAGGCGGAACCAGCAGGCATTCACCCTCTGCTGGTGGAGGTGGGAGGGGCAAGCAGTCCTCCCACGACGGTGGATGTGGAACCAGCAGGCATTCACCCTCTGCTGGTGGAGGTGGCGGAGGCAGAGGCAGCTCTTGCTGCTCTGCTCCTGGTGATGGTGGAGACAGAAGCAGCTCCTGCTGCCCTGCTCCTGGTGGTGGTGGAGACAGAGGCAGCTCCTGCTGCTCTGCTCCTGGTGGTGGTGGAGGCAGAGGCGATGGGGCGGATGCTGGCCACTCAGAGGGAGGCTGTGGCGGTGCTGGCTCCCTCTGCTGTGGCGGCTGGGCTGGTGTGTGCCGTGCTCCCTTCAGCAGCATAAATAGAGGCTGCTGGGGAACACCAGCATCCTGCCCTTCTCCCCCCCAGAAAAATTCAGGGGGTTGAGCCTGTAACTCCTCCCCTTCTGGCTCTTGGGACTGCAGCTTGGGTCCTAAGGCTGTGGAAGCGCAGACTTCCACCTCTTGGGCTATGGACGCACCGACTCCCCCCTCTTTGGGCTGTGGACGCACCGACTCCTCCCTCTTGGGCTGTGGACGCACCGACTCCTCCCTATTGGGCTGTGGACGCACCGACTCCCCCCTCTTGGGCGTAGGACGTTCGGGCTCCTCCCACTCGGGCGTAGGACGTTCGGGCTCCTCCCACTCGGGCGTAGGACGTTCGGGCTCCTCCCACTCGGGCGTAGGACGTTCGGGCTCCTCCCACTCGGGCGTAGGACGTTCGGGCTCCTCCCCAGGCTGTGGAGGCGAAACCAGCAGGCATTCTCCCTCTGCTGGTGGAGACAGTAGCGATGGCTCCTCTCCCTCTGATGCTGGAGACGGTAGCGATGGCTCCTCTCCCTCTGATGCTGGAGATGGCAGCGATGGCTCCTCTCCCTCTGGCGCTGGAGACGGCAGCGATGGCTCCTCTCCCTCTGGCGCTGGAGACGGCAGCGATGGCTCCTCTCCCTCTGGCGCTGGAGACGGCAGCGATGGCTCCTCTCCCTCTGGCGCTGGAGACGGCAGCGATGGCTCCTCTCCCTCTGGCGCTGGAGACGGCAGCGATGGCTCCTCTCCCTCTGATGCTGGAGACGGCAGCGATGGCTCCTCTCCCTCTGGCGCTGGAGACGGCAGCGATGGCTCCTCTCCCTCTGGCGCTGGAGACGGTAGCGATGGCTCCTCTCCCTCTGGCGCTGGAGACGGCAGCGATGGCTCCTCTCCCTCTGGCGCTGGAGACGGCAGCGATGGCTCCTCTCCCTCTGGCGCTGGAGACGGCAGCGATGGCTCCTCTCCCTCTGGCTCTGGAGACGGCAGCGATGGCTCCTCTCCCTCTGATGCTGGAGATGGCAGCAGCAGGGTCTCTCCCATATCCGCAGCCAGGTAGTTGAACACCATGGCTGCGATGTCTGGGAGGGAAGCTGGGTGGTGTTGCTGTTCCCAGGCCTCCCAGCGCTCCCCATCTCTTGCCCACAGGAGGTTGATCACTGCAGGGAGGGCTTCCTCATAATCCCTCCCCGGCTCCACCAGCCAGTCCCAGACTCCCTCAGAGGAGAGTGCATTCGTCCTCTTTGGAGGATGCAGGTCCTCCCTCACTGGACGCTCTGGCTCCTCTTTCTCCTGCCATGGAGGGGGTTGGTCTGGTGCCACGTGCCCAACCTCACCAACCGCGAAGCACCACTCCTCACCCTTCAGGCAGGTGAGGCAGACATCCAGTGTGGCAAGGTAAGGCTGATGTTGCTGCGCCTCCTGCTGCTGTTGTTGCTGCTGCTGCTGCTTTCTCCTCCGGCTACTTTTCCCCATTTTTAATTTGAAAAAAAAAAACGAACAAACAAAAAAAACCGCACTTTTCAATCCTGGTCCGGCTGTTGGAGGCGTTGTTTGTCCCACGCAGGACACCATATGTGACAGTCTGGCTCGCAGTGGTGATGTGGATGACGTCACGGACCAGGAAGTAACTCAAACCAAACAGTGGATGGGCGGTTGAAGCTGAGTGTTAGTGCACTCAGCGTATTTAATAAACAAACTATTAAACAAATTAACACAACACAAAACAAAAGGGCACAAGGGCCAAACGAATGAACAAACAAACAAGTAAGTGATGTGCTGGGAAATCCAGCACGTCTTAGCAATTGTTTTGTTAATGTTGCTTTTTCTCTCTCCGCTCTCCCGTACTCTCCTCTACACTCTCAACCCCGAGTGCAGAGTGCTGCTGGTTTATATACTCTGGCCGAGGGATTTAACTAGTTGGTAATTATCTTATTATCCCCCGGCCAGAGTCTGCACGCGTTTGGTAAGGATGCATGACTGTCAGCTAGTTAAATAATCAGTAGCTGATCAGCCATGCATCCTCACGGGGTTTTTAAATATAATAACAAAAGACGCGGCGCTTTTACCCGCGCCGCAAACAAAAATACAAATAATAATAAATAGGGGCGGGACACTCCGCCACAGGGTGTCTGCTAAGAAATAAATAATAATAATAATCAGGTAGTGCGGTTTATCAGAAGTGTGGACGCTGTAATACCAAACTACATTTTTTTGTGTATCCTCCAATATCCCAAAATGCTTTGTGGTATGTTTGGCAAAATACTCAGAGCAGGCGCCTGAAGGACTTGCTATCACTCCGCACTAGGTATTAATTTTTATGCTTCAAAAAATCTGTCAGGGCATCTCTGTTAAACTAGTGGGGAAAATAACAAGAACACAACATTAAATTAGGTGACTGCAAAAATGAAATGCGAGTTAAAAGGATCGGGGATGAACAAATTACGTAATTTGTCAGCTCTGTTTGAAATAAAATTAAGGAGACCAGAATTAGGCTCAGGCGAGATATGAAGGTAAAAACAAAGACTGTTTTGTAATTAAATGCTTTTTCTTTAACTGCTTTTTCAGTTATAATTAACTGATTCTGTTTAATTATAAAACAGAATCAGCTCAATTTGTTTAAAGGGACTTCACCTGATTAAAAATAAAACCTGAAAACTTCAAGCCCTACTTGTGTGTGTGTGTTTGGATTTACTTTTTCCACAATGCTTGTTATATTTCATTTATGCAATATGGACCTCTGTTAATATGGGGCATAACACATTATTTTAAAATAAAATACAGTGCATGGTGGGATACTATCGTATTCATTTCCACGGTTCGTTGCGCTGCTGGGAATTGTAACTGAACTATTCTAATGGTGTGTGGACACATTAAGCCTGACTAAACATGAAACGGTACTTCAGTGTGGACGCTTTGAGCTGGATTAATTAGAGCGGTTTCGAGTACGGTTCTCGAGATCGGTTATGTAGTGTGGACAGGGCCTAAGAAGAAAGCAACAAGGGCCCGGAAAGTCTATGTAATCCATTATGGCAACACAACATACGTCGTTTTGTTAGATAACACCCCGGGAGCCCAACAGAGCAGTGTGTGTAAATAGCTACAATGGAAACCAAATACTTACGATTCAAATGGGAAACTTCATCAGATTTTAAGAACACATTTGATATACTTTACACTGCAAAGGAGGAAGGCAGGCAATGCAAATGAGGCAACTGGCTCGTACTTTTAAATCATACGAGAAACTTGAACCCAATTAAGCTTTTAACCGCCCGCAGTCTGGAATGGGTTTGTAATGTTATTGTAACACCTCACTGGAGTACAGCAATTGCATTATATGAAAGTGCTCCTGTTTATTTGTCACCGGCACAGCTACCGGTGCCACTCAGAGTTGGAGGGAGACGGTCGGCCACTTGCACATAAAACAATACTTTCAGAGATAATTGCTGTAGTTTTTTTTTTCCAACAGAATTGATAAAATCTCTAGAGAGAGTGTAAAGCATTCCTGCTTCGGAGGAAGTCTTCTGCCAGGACTTGGAGGGAGCTGTGGGGATGCCAATGCAACCAGGTGTGCGGAGGCACAATGTAATTCGTTTTACATTGTGCGGCAAAATTAAAGAGAATTACCTAACTAGAATCGACGTCAGTAGAACAATTATCCAGAAAATGTTGGAGACTTCACCAAAAGACCTGGAACTGAGGCAAGCTTTGATGTAAGTTTTGTAAATTCTGAAAAAATGGAAAAGTTTTTACAACGATATAGAATGAAAAAGAATGAACTTCCTCTGAAACATTTTTTGGTTGAACCTCTGTCTGACCGGGAGATTAAAGTTGTGACTATACAGTTTTATAATGGGTCTGTTCATGAATATGACGTGGAAACATGGCTTAAGAGATATTGCAAAGTTACTTCATCTAGCCGCAAAGTTGTGGACAGGGATAGCGTGTGGAATGGAGCACGTCAGTGGCTCATTCAACTGTTTAAGGATCCAGAGGGGATTGGTGGGGTGCATCACCTTCCCAGTAATGTGACTTTGGGGGCAGCTCGTGGGTTTGTTGTATACAATGGGATGCCGAAGCTGTGTCGTAACTGTGGACAACTGGGACACCTGGCTGTGAGTTGTTCTGTAACTAAATGCAAGAACTGTGGAGGGCCGCATGTAACTGCTCTCTGCCATGAGGAGAAACAATGCAATCTGTGTGGGGAAGAGGGCCATGTTTTCAAAACTTGCCCAGATTTGTATACCAATATAGTTAAAGGACAGAGAGTAATACAAAAGCAGGATGTTGAAAGGGAGGAGGAAGCCAGCAAAGAGAGAACAGAGGAACAGCAGGATGAAGACGGGAGTCTTAAAGAGGACCTGTATAGCTCCGATTTTTCAGAAAATGAGCCTGATGTCTCTGCAGAGGAGGATAACGCTGATAATGAGATGGAGATAATACAGCAGACCGGTAAACGGAAGCCTGAAGAACAGGCTGTGGCTAAAACAAAAAATAAAGTCGGGGGGGGGGGGGGGGTTAATATTGCCCCTGATGTTGTGCACGATCAGGAAAGAGAGCATTTACTTGCACATATTGGGAAGCAAGAAAAGTGCCTGACTGTGATTAGTAGTCCAGACACTCCAACTCGGGGGCTGGAAATTGAAAGAACTGATTTCCAGGGCTCTACATTTCTGGAGGAGGGGGATGTGCAGACTTTCTCTGCTGTGTCTATATTTTTTAAACCAGCAGTTGCAGCAGAGGGCGAGTCAGATAATAACGAAAAGATGGCTGCCACAAACAAAGACAAAGACAAGATGGCTGCCACAAACAAAGACAAAGACAAGATGGCTGCCACAAACAAAGACAAAGACAAGATGGCTGCCACAAACAAAGACAAAGATAAAGGAGCTGATAACAATACAATCAAAGACAAGGACAATATTGAGAACACAAGAGGAGACGATCAGTGGCATAACGTGGGAGAGAAAAAGAAAGGGGAAAAAGGGACAAAAAATTATTCAGTTTGTGTTTTTTTCTGTCATTCTTGTTTGTACAATGATGATATTGAATTTATGTTCTGTAAATGTTAGAGGTATTAAAGGGGCTGATAAGAGAAAGAGTGTTTTTGGTTACCTGAAATCTATTAGTGCAGATATTATATTTTTACAAGAGTGCAGTATTTCCTTTTCAAATGATTATGCAAATTTAAAAAAGGAATGGAATGTTGGGATATCTGTGTGGGCGGGATCAAATGTAGAAAAGGCTGCAGGGTTGGGGATTCTGTGTAAAAACCCTCATATTGAAGTTAAATCTGTTTCTGATATAATTCCAGGGCGTTTGTTAGCAGTTGATATAAAGTATCATGAAACAGAAATTCGTTTAGTGAATATTTATGGGGCTCAAACGTGCGCAGAGAGGGAACATATTTTTGAACACTTAAGATTGCTTTTAGTGAGCAACAAAACTTTAATAGTGGCGGGAGATTTTAATTGTGGATTGTTACCTGCTGTTAAAAGGAAGTGGAATTTAGATGAATCAGGAAAATTGTTAAAAATAATAGTGAAAGATGCTCACTTGAAGGATGCAGCAAAATGCTTTTGCCCATTAGACCCTGGTTTTACATGGTTCAATAAAGCACAGTCCTCCTTTTCTAGAATAGATTTTTGTTTCGTATCACAGTTTTGAAATGTGAAAAATTGGAATTTTTTTTCAGACCACAAGAGTTTGGTGGTATCTGTTGAACTGGTTAACAAATTTGAATATGGAAGAGGTTCTTGGAAATTTAATTGTGCATTGTTACAGAATCAGGATTTGGTTAAGGCTTTTAAAAAAAGGTATACAGAGTGGAAAGAGTTGAAAGTGTGTTTTGATTCGGTGTGTGAATGGTGGGAAAGAGTTGGACAAAAGGCTATTTTATATCACTAGGAAGGAGGAGGGCAGAGGAAAGGAAAAATAAATATGCTAAATTACAAAAAAGATTACAAATCTTGTTTGGGTTGCAGTCAGGGGTTTGATTTCCAGGAGGAGATAAGAGATATTAAGGAGAAACTGTATAAGATGTTTTTATAAATGGAAAAAAAGGTTATGTTTAGGGCTAGAGTCAAGTACATGGAAGAAAACGAGACTTGTAGTAGTTTTTTCTTTAAAGTAATGTTTAAGAAGAAGAGTTGTCTACAGGGCTTGAAAACTGAGAATGGGGGAGTTCTGAAAGGAACAGATGAAATGTTAAAAATTGCAGAGGAGTTTTATAAATCTCTTTATGAAGCGAGAGAAACAGATCCTGTAATACAAGATTTGTTTCTTAAAAGTCTGGAAACCAAGGTAACATTAGAAGAGAATAATGATTTGTTGAGGAATATAAATTTGGATGAGATTAAAGAAGCGTGTTTTTCTTTTAAAACAGGTAAGACTCCTGGATCAGATGGGTTGCCATAGAATTTTATTGCACATTTTGGGAATTGATTAAAGAAGATCTATTAGAAGTTTTCATTGAATGTTTGAGTAGTGGACTAATAAGCGATTCTATGAGGGAAGGGCTGATAACTCTCATATTTAAAAATAAAGGGGAAAAAGAGGAGCTGAAAAACTGGAGGCATTAGTCTCCTCAATTGTGACTATAAGATATTGTCCAAGATAATAATGTTTAATTGATCCTGACCAAGTATGTGGTGTTCCAGGAAGAGCTATTGCTGAGAATTTAGTATTGATTAGAGATGCATTTATCTATTCAAAGGAGAGAGAGTCACCTTTATGTTTAATCTTGACCAAGAAAAGGCCTATGATCGGGTTGATCATTGTTTTATGTTTAAAGTTTTGGAGTACATGGGTTTGGATCAAAGATTTATTAGATGGGTGAAGATGCTGTACAGAGGCATCAGTAGTGAAGTTATTGTTAATTGATTTATGTCTGGTGGTTTTGAGGTGAAGTCAGGGGTGAGACAAGGGTGTCCTTAATCACCCCTGTTATATATTTATTGTTTAGAACCTGCACTTTTACGAATTAGAAAGAATACACAGATTGAGGGGGTGGTAATTCCTGGCTCTGATCATCAGGAGGTTAAAGCCTTAGCATACATGGATGATGTGACGTTGATGTGACTCTATTCAGGAAGCTTTGAAAATTATGGTTTTGTATGGGAAAGCTTCTGGTTCAAAAATCAATATGGAGAAAAGTGAGGCTTTTTGTATGGGGGAGTGGGAGGAGAGAGATGAATTTAAGAAAATGTTAAAATTGAAGAATGATTACATTAAAGTTTTAGGCATGATTTTTGATAAAAATGTGAGTGGGGTAAGGAATTGGGTGGAGGTGATGGGTAAAGTGAGAAAGAAAATCACTTTCTGGAATTCCAGAAAGCTGTCAATGGAAGGTAACATTTGAATAATTAAAGTGGTGTTTATGTCAATGCTCTTATATGTAGCAAAGGTTTTTCCTCCGGATAGAGCGTCTTGCAAATCGATTAATAGGGAGCTGTTTATTTTCTTTTGGGGAGGGAGAATGGAAAAGGTGAAAAGGGAAACTGTAATGTTGGAGAAGAAAAATGGAGGGAAAGGTTTTCCTAATGTCATTTTTTATTTGTATGCAAATTTTGTCTGTTTTCTAATTAACACAATTCTTCAGATGAATAAGAAATGTAGTTTCTTTGCCAGGTTTTTTTTGGACAATTTTTAAGAAGGATGGGTTTAATTCATATAAATTTGACAGTGCCCTACAGTTGGATGATGCCTTTTGTATACAAGAAGGCTTCAAGGTTTATTTTAGAATATGATCTGATGGATTGGCCAAAAGCAAAGTGGAAACTTAAAGATTTGCAGAAAAAGAAACTGGCAAATAATAAATTAATCAAAGTTAATTTTCAGTGTGCAGACGTGTCAACAGTTGTGTGGAGAAATGTAGGATATCCTGGCTTATCTAATACTCAGAAGGATATAGCTTGGCTATCTGTACATGCACGCTTACCTTGTCGGCAGTTTATGTACAAAAGACAAATGGCAATGACAGATACATGTGTAAGAGTTGATTGTAAGGAAACTGAATCGGTGGAACATGTCTTTTGTAACTGTAAGTTTGCTAAAGGATGTTGGGGGAGGGTAAAAGTGCCTCTGAAAAAATTTATCAAAACAAATGAATTGACATGGAATGTGATTATGTATGGGCCAAGAGGGGGTTTAAAAACAGATCATTGGAAGAAGGCATGGCTGATCATCAACAGTGCCAAAGAAGCTTTGTGGTTGTTGAGAAACATGAATCTGTATAATAAAACAAAAAATCAAGCAACAGAAATTGATTTTTGTAAAATTGTTTTTGGTCGAGTGAAAGATAATATCTGGATGGATATTAAGAACTTGGGTAAAAACAATGCAATGACAAAATGGAAAATTAATTCAATGACAGATTTATTTTTGTAAAATGTATGTTTTGGTGATGTGATTATGTAATGGATTTTTCTAATAAACTTTTATATAAAGCTAGCAAAATGCGTTTCTAAAGTGTTTGGACTCGCTATCCATGAGGAGGAGTGAAAGTGTTTGTTTTTGAGCGTGAAGGGGACAGCGAGTGTTGTTTTTGGCCAAATGCTCGCTGTTATTGATGACCGTTCCAGTGTTCCTTAGGGGGCTGGAGGAAGCAGACACGTTCTGAGTGGGTGTTTTATCAAGAGGTGCAAAAGAAGAAGTACGGTTGCAAGGCACTGCTGCTTTTTCAATGATTGATTAAAACTATCAAACTGACAGGAAACATGGAACACATTAATTGCGATCGATTTGATACCAATAGGCTTACATAACAGCTATTGTGTATAGACAATGTCATATACGCTGACATGAACACGGACGGTCTTTATTAAGGGCTGACTCGTTTAGATGTTCGAGAGATCTCGGTGTACTGGACAAATCTACTGGATTTTTTCCATGTGTAATTGTGCCGCCCGTGATAATGCATTTAAAACTAAGAATTTTACAAGCCATACGATGAAAAAAGAGTACAGAATCTTACAAGTGATGACCTGTGCTTCAACTCATGTCATTTATTTGATTTCTTGTCCTTGCCATTTGCAATATGTTGGTACAACTACTAGACAGTTACGATTGCGCATTAATGAGCAAGCATAAAAGTTCAATTAGGAGAAAATGTATTCATCTACTACTAGCTACACATTTTGTAGATGCCAAACATTCAGTTTCAGATATTAAATTCTGTGGCATACAAAAAATATTTCAAGATTGCAGAGGCGGTAATCTCGATTAAAAACTATTACAATGTGAATCTAAATGGATCTTCAATCTCCATACGGTACAGCCTGAGGGATTAAATGAAGAGCAAGGATTATCATGTTTTCTGTGATATAATGCGCAAGGATACTTATCTTTCATAAGAGCTTAAATAAATTATAGTGCTTTGAGATTATGTCTGTTACTAGCGGATTGTGTAGAAATGCACTCAATTATATTACAACTGTTCTGTCTATGAAATATATCTGTAACATGTATGTAATGTCTTTGTGGTTTTTTTGATGAAGTTAATTTGCTAACAGACTGTTCTGATTTGTTTCTAACTGTGAAGCGATCACTCTGCCGTATATTTTCTTTCTGTAAGAGGAGTGTCCTTGTGATCCCATATAGAATACGACGAAACAGGTCGCCCTCCTTAACAGAAACAGAAAAAGAATAAGTTCACGCACACACCAGGTGATTTACTGCAGCGTCAGACATCAGAGGTTCAGCAGTGTACTGCAGTGAGGTGCAAAGTCGTCTGTGTAATTCAGGATGTCTAAGGCGCTCCGTTCAGATCGCAGTCAGCCTGGAGGCGTGGGCTCTGACAACTCTTTTTGTTCATTAACCACTCGGCCACGACTACATGCTCTCACAGTTTTCCGTGAGAAAACATC
Source organism: Acipenser ruthenus (assembly GCF_902713425.1). NCBI lineage: Eukaryota > Metazoa > Chordata > Actinopteri > Acipenseriformes > Acipenseridae > Acipenser > Acipenser ruthenus. The sequence continues at coordinate 9,639,300 of NC_081227.1, forward strand.
CATATTATTGTCAAAAGAAGCAAACGACACCTGCAGTAATTCTGTAGATGGCAGTATAGGCTAAATAATGAACCGAAGTCAAATAACTTTGTTGAAATTCTATCAGATTTGTACAAGGCAAGCACACGTGGGAAATATAAATATAATATCCTTTCTGCCAACGTTCATAATAATGAATACATCTTTATTTCAAAATACGTAGCTATTTAACTGATCTTTTCAAAATACCCATACACAAAAACAAAGTAGATCTTTATTTCAACTGAAAAAACGAACTTGCTTCGTGGCTGCTGCCACACCACTTGAGCACGTTGTGACTAGCATGAGCAGACATAGCAGATAACAAGATCTACAAAATATCACATGCCAAGAAAACATATGATAAATATGTTCATTTTTAACACAATTTCACCCCAGATGTGACTCGAACCCACAATCTTTCTGCAGGAGTGTGGTATTTCGTCGAGCCCTGATTATAGGGACCTGAAGGACAGTTGGACCCTGGGGGACTCCTTCTGGTCGGGCTCCAACACAGCCAGAGCCGACGGAGTAGGTATCCTGTTTAAAAACCCATTTATTACCTCCCGATAGTTCACAGTTTGGTATCATAATATGAAAGAGACATATTATATGAGTAATCATATGTGTTTAGAGCAGTATTAAAATATATAGCTTTTACTATTAATTAAAGTTCATGTTATTTTGGCATCAAGGGCAATATTACAGTTGTAGGAATACAAACAAGATAGCTTTTCAATGGAGTTTATGTACTCCAAACATTTCAATTAAAGTTTTTCATATATCTTTTAAAATACTACAGAACTACATTAATCAGGCTTTCAAAATGGTCTTGATTAACTTGAACTTGATGCATTGAACATTCTTTTTGATCTCTGTAGTACAACACTGTTGAGATTGTCCCTAGTTCATTTGTCGTGTAACAAAAGTATAAACTCAGAGCAGCAATGCTATTTTCAGAGTAACTCCAAGTAACATATTTGCACATTACTAAAAAGACTAGACTGAGAGCCCCAAAAATGATATATCACTTATTTCTTATCTGGAAAAAAAAGTCCTTCAAACTATAAACACTGAATAGTGCTTTCACATGGTAAATCACTGTTTATAAAAGCTCATGGCTGTCATCTGAAAGTATACAGTAACTCACACTACAAAGACAGAAGATAAACTGTTTTTCAGTAAATAATGCAATTTATCCGCAGGTTGCACAGTGCCCTGAATGTCAGGGGAAGAGGACCACTATAAAATTAGAAAGATTCACTCCCATTGTTGTATGTCTTCAGTTGTGTTTGACATTATATATTTTCTTTAACCAATTTTTGTCTTACAGCCACATTATCCTCATGCTAATTTCTTACATTTCCTGTAGGTGAAGGAACCATGTGAACTTCTAGTAATGAACCTTATTGGTAAATTGAGCAGGACCCCAAATGGCAACCACTTCTTTGTAAACACATCTCCTCCTACAGTTTAGCACTATATATTTGATTGTTATTATTCAACATGATATGGCTTCAATTAAATCATCATTTAAAAATTCAAATAATTGCATGAAATTAGTAGCAGTATTTGCTGTTCGCTGTAGCATTGTCATCAGCAACTTAAAATAATTTGTTAATGATAGCCATATATAAACATTAAAACATTTATATCGATATAGTTATTCCGTACATTTTTATACTTGTTCAATTTGTATTCCATCTCTTTGGAGAAGAGAGATAAAAATAAATAAATACATGTATTTGTTTTCCCCCCAGACTACTAGTAACACTGTATTCAATGTAACTCAGTGGTCTTTCACCTCTTATTTAGGTCAAATGAAGTAGTGCCTTATATATACATATATCTCTATAAATGGGATTTTGAAGCAATGTATTAAAAGCTGTTTCAATTGACTTTTATGCAACATTTCTTTTGAACAGTGTAATATGTGTAAGCAATGTTTAAAAATAACGCTTCAAAATACAGATTAAGTTTCTCCAGAAATTTCAGGGGGCTCCCAAGTGGCGCATTCAGTAAAGGCGCTCCGTGTGCAGCGCAGGATGCGCTCTATAGTCTGGAGATCGTGAGTTAGAGTCCAGGCTGTGTTCTATAGTCTGGAGATCGTGAGTTAGAGTCCAGGCTGTGTTCTATAGTCTGGAGATCGTGAGTTAGAGTCCAGGCTGTGTTCTATAGTCTGGAGATCGTGAGTTAGAGTCCAGGCTGTGTTCTATAGTCTGGAGATCGTGAGTTAGAGTCCAGGCTGTGTTCTATAGTCTGGAGATCGTGAGTTAGAGTCCAGGCTGTGTTCTATAGTCTGGAGATCGTGAGTTAGAGTCCAGGCTGTGTTCTATAGTCTGGAGATCGTGAGTTAGAGTCCAGGCTGTGTTCTATAGTCTGGAGATCGTGAGTTAGAGTCCAGGCTGTGTTCTATAGTCTGGAGATCGTGAGTTAGAGTCCAGGCTGTGTTCTATAGTCTGGAGATCGTGAGTTAGAGTCCAGGCTGTGTTCTATAGTCTGGAGATCGTGAGTTAGAGTCCAGGCTGTGTTCTATAGTCTGGAGATCGTGAGTTAGAGTCCAGGCTGTGTTCTATAGTCTGGAGATCGTGAGTTAGAGTCCAGGCTGTGTTCTATAGTCTGGAGATCGTGAGTTAGAGTCCAGGCTGTGTTCTATAGTCTGGAGATCGTGAGTTAGAGTCCAGGCTGTGTTCTATAGTCTGGAGATCGTGAGTTAGAGTCCAGGCTGTGTTCTATAGTCTGGAGATCGTGAGTTAGAGTCCAGGCTGTGTTCTATAGTCTGGAGATCGTGAGTTAGAGTCCAGGCTGTGTTCTATAGTCTGGAGATCGTGAGTTAGAGTCCAGGCTGTGTTCTATAGTCTGGAGATCGTGAGTTAGAGTCCAGGCTGTGTTCTATAGTCTGGAGATCGTGAGTTAGAGTCCAGGCTGTGTTCTATAGTCTGGAGATCGTGAGTTAGAGTCCAGGCTGCGTCACTGCTGAGGTCCCAGGGCGGCGGCGCACAACTGGCTGACCGTGGCCCAGGGAGGGAGGGCCTAGGTCCTCGGCTCACCGCGCACCAGCGACCCCTGTAGGTCTGGCCAGGCACCTGCGGGCTTGCCTGTAAGCTGCCCGAGAGCTGCGTTGCCCTCTGACGCTGTAGCTCTGAGGTGGCTGCATGGTGAGCCTGCAGTGTGAAAAGAAGCGGTTGGCTGACGGCACACAATTCGGAGGACAGCATGTGTTCGTCTTCACCCTGCAGAGCCAGCGCTGGGGTGGTAGCGGTGAGCTGAGCCTAAAGGGGAATAAAAATGGACACCACTAAATTGGGAGAAATTAAAATAATTGTTGACGACTAAATTAAAAAAAAAAAGTTTCTCCAGACATTTCCATTCTAGAGAAACACTATTATACCAACCACATGGTGCTACAGATTAAAACGTAACAATGACAAAGAATAAAATTACCGGAGAAGAAAAAAGTAAAGTCATATATTCTTAACCAAGACAAACTGTTACCTCTGTACACTCTAGTTACACTTAAAGTATACCTTTTTCACTAGGTGAACAGAACCATTGAGGACGTACTTGGGGAAGAGGTTGTGTTTCCGGCTATAAAATTACAGGACAAAATTTATGAGACTGAGGGCAAATACACAAAGAGTAGTAAACAAAACAAAGGCCCGAAAAGCAGCAGCAGGGGCAGCGAGACACACATTCACACTAGATGAGAAGGTACTAAGGAAGAACCGCAGGAGCCAGCAGAGGAAAGGGGGAAAAATGGATTGGGACCTTCTGGGCCCTTTCACCATTACAGCTGTATAGGGCAAAAGTGGAGATTTGACTGATGAGAAAGGGGGGGGGGGTCTTTCCAAGAATTAGCTTGGATGACTTGGTGCCTTATACAGAAGAGGTTCCTTGTGTACCACACAAACTACATTCTAGGGCTGCTCCAAGATCTCCGGCCCCAGCTGTAGTCAGTCGAGGATCTCCGGCCCCAGCTGTAGTCAGTCCAGGATCTCCGGCCCCAGCTGTAGACAGTCCAGGATCTCCGGCCCCAGTTGTAGACAGTCCAGGATCTCCAGCCCCAGCTGTAGACAGTCCAGGATCTCCGGCCCCAGTTGTAGACAGTCCAGGATCTCCGGCCCCAGCTGTAGTCAGTCCAGGATCTCCGGCCCCAGCTGTAGTCAATCCAGGATCTCCGGCTCCAGCTGTAGTCAGTCCAGGATCTCCGGCCCCAGCTGTAGACAGTCCAGGATCTCCGGCCCCAGCTGTAGTCAGTCCAGGATCTCCGGCCCCAGCTGTAGTCAGTCCAGGATCTCCGGCCCCAGCTGTAGTCAGTCCAGGATCTCCGGCCCCAGCTGTAGTCAGTCGAGGATCTCCGGCCCCAGCTGTAGACAGTCCAGGATCTCCGGCCCCAGCTGTAGTCAGTCCAGGATCTCCGGCCCCAGCTGTAGTCAGTCCAGGATCTCCGGCCCCAGCTGTAGTCAGTCCAGGATCTCCGGCCCCAGCTGTAGTCAGTCCAGGATCTCCGGCCCCAGCTGTAGACAGTCCAGGATCTCCGGCCCCAGCTGTAGTCAGTCCAGGATCTTCGGCCCCAGCTGTAGACAGTCCAGGATCTCCGGCCCCAGCTGTAGTCAGTCCAGGATCTCCGGCCCCAGCTGTAGTCAGTCCAGGATCTCCGGCCCCAGCTGTAGTCAGTCCAGGATCTCCGGCCCCAGCTGTAGACAGTCCAGGATCTCCGGCCCCAGCTGTAGACAGTCCAGGATCTCCGGCCCCAGCTGTAGACAGTCCAGGATCTCCGGCCCCAGCTGTAGTCAGTACAGGATCCCTGGCCCCAGCTGTAGATAGTCCAGGATCTCCGGCCCCAGCTGTAGACAGTCCAGGATCTCCGGCCCCAGCTGTAGACAGTCCAGGATCTCCGGCCCCAGCTGTAGTCAGTCCAGGATCTCCGGCCCCAGCTGTAGACAGTCCAGGATCTCCGGCCCCAGCTGTAGACAGTCCAGGATCCCCGACCCCAGCTGTAGTCAGTCCAGGATCTCCGGCCCCAGCTGTAGTCAGTCCAGGATCTCCGGCCCCAGCTGTAGTCAGTCCAGGATCTCCGGCCCCAGCTGTAGACAGTCCAGGATCTCCGGCCCCAGCTGTAGTCAGTCCAGGATCTCCGGCCCCAGCTGTAGTCAGTCCAGGATCTCCGGCCCCAGCTGTAGTCAGTCCAGGATCTCCGGCCCCAGCTGTAGTCAGTCCAGGATCTCCGGCCCCAGCTGTAGTCAGTCCAGGATCTCCGGCCCCAGCTGTAGTCAGTCCAGGATCTCCGGCCCCAGCTGTAGTCAATCCAGGATCTCCGGCTCCAGCTGTAGTCAGTCCAGGATCTCCGGCCCCAGCTGTAGTCAATCCAGGATCTCCGGCTCCAGCTGTAGTCAGTCCAGGATCTCCGGCCCCAGCTATAGTCAGTCCAGGATCTCCGGCCCCAGCTGTAGACAGTCCAGGATCTCCGGCCCCAGCTGTAGTCAGTCCAGGATCTTCGGCCCCAGCTGTAGACAGTCCAGGATCTCCGGCCCCAGCTGTAGTCAGTCCAGGATCTCCGGCCCCAGCTGTAGTCAGTCCAGGATCTCCGGCCCCAGCTGTAGTCAGTCGAGGATCTCCGGCCCCAGCTGTAGTCAGTCCAGGATCTCCGGCCCCAGCTGTAGACAGTCCAGGATCTCCGGCCCCAGCTGTAGACAGTCCAGGATCTCCGGCCCCAGCTGTAGACAGTCCAGGATCTCCGGCCCCAGCTGTAGACAGTCCAGGATCTCCGGCCCCAGCTGTAGACAGTCCAGGATCTCCGGCCCCAGCTGTAGACAGTCCAGGATCTCCGGCCCCAGCTGTAGACAGTCCAGGATCTCCGGCCCCAGCTGCAGACAGTCCAATTGTTCTTGAGAAATGTGAGTTGCGTAAAGTTTTTCTTGCCATATAACTGTGCATATAAAATGTAGGAAGTATGTTTAATATAGCAAAATAAGACCAAGCACTCACCAAATGTCTGCTCTTAAACGAATATATCTATTATTAAAAGAATACAATAGAGAACAAAGCGAATTCATGAATATTTTTAATAAAATTACTCTCGTAACTTTTTTTGACAACACAAACCATTCACATATAATATGTAAACAAACTAATCATAATAGAACAAATACAAAATTGTAGTACTCTGCAAATGTACTTTTTAATGCGTCTCAAAATGTGCAAACTTTTGTAAGATGTTGAATCAGCTTGGTCTGGGAGAAGTAGCCATGTGTTGCTGTTGAAAATTGGCCCATATAAATGATTTTATTGGGACATAGAGCGCCTTGCCCCTGATAGGGAGCTCGAGAGTGAGGTATGCTGCATTCTGACTCTGTCTGAAACAAACAGAATGAATGGTTTCAGATGTACTTTATGCATTGAAGTAAGTAGAATGTATTGTATTAACTTGCTTTCTTTTATTGATTTTGCCTGGCACCTTGTGTGTTGAGACATAAAAGGCTATGAATAAAATAAGGTTAAAAAAAGAACTGTCTGCTGTCTAGTCAACATTATTATAAATACTTGGTATTTAAGTTGTGGGTATTTTTGGTTTTCTCTACGTTCAGAGTAAAGCAGAAATTTTAAAAGGACAAAAAATACACCTTCATGTATGTGTACATGTTTATCCTTTTCAAGGTCATAGATGCATATATAACAGCACTGGTGAACAGATTTAATCTCAAAGGGGATGAAAAAGCTTTCCTCATTGACTCTTTTGTCAGAGCAAAATATGGCGGGGCTCAATTCAAACACTGAGAAAGGTACGTCAAGCCTCAGTTCAAAATACAGCACCTTGAGAATTATTAAAATCAATCAACGGATATGTTATTTTACAAAAGTAGTTTATATTGCATACCTTACGTGCTGTTATTAATTTGTTGTGTCCATCCAGTTCAGCTTGATCCCAGCAAGTAAAGGATTTTGCCATTAATGACATTGCTATTTTGAGACCCTTTAGCAATGTCTAATAATAATAATACAGCTCAGTTCACAAATAGAATAATAAAAATGTATGTTTTGTCAGTGTTCCATTTGGAGCATCACAAAAGTATACAGTGTCTGCATGTAAGAGCACTTTCATAGTCTTAATATTCAAATAGTACTGCTGAAATTGTACAGGTGTATAGTATGACATGGTGTGGTATTGCAGGGTAAGTATGGTAAGGCATAGAATAATAATACAAACTGTCACATCTTATTGCAGGGTGTGTTTGGGGTGGTAGGTATGGCATGTTAGGGTAGAAGTGGTGGGTTTGTGTGTAGGGTATGGTAGGTATAAAGTTCATAATTTTGAAACTGAACATTGAAGTGTTGGTAAGCACTTCCTACAGTATGACATTTTAATAATAGCATAAGATAGAAAAGCAACAGCAAACCTTATTGTGTGTCCAGGAACTGTGTTTACCAAGAAAGATGTGTGACTTTTTTATCCAGAAGACCTTCCCTATTTCTTACATACAGACTAATAAATATTAACAAATACTAATCTTGTCCTCAGGGCCTTCATGAGAACAAAAGGGTGCCAAGTGTCAAGATGGAGCTGTGAAACCGTCTCCCACTCAATACAGTCAGACGGCACATCGTGGGGTGTTTTTGTTTGTAAGGTCTGCATACAGTACAGCTACTATATCAGTTTTTCAATGATTATTTAAATACAGCCACACTGGGTGACATTGTAAAGGGTTTCCTGAAGTAACATAAAATAAACTATCCACATAACTTGAACCAGTTTATGATTATAATATATATATATATATATATATATATATATATATATATATATATATATATATATATATATATATATGTTCTCCAAGGCAGACAGATCAATTCCCCCCCCCCCCGAAGGGAGTCCATTGACATTATCCAAAAGGAAATGGCAATCAGCCTTCTAAAGGAATCAGGTATATGGGGTAATAGTAATAGAGTATGAGAAAGTTAATACTGATGGCACTGATGATGCATTCGTAATATTCTAAGCTCTTTTTACTGCACAGATTCATTTGGGGCCTGGTTCATGAAGCTGCCTTTAATAAGTTAGGTTTAGCTCAAATTCTCACAATTGACAATACAGTAATAGTTCAGTGAGCATGTTAAATCTAGCCAGGTTTATTCAGTAAGTTTGCATTAAATTTGATCACTTAATGGTACTTTTTTGGGTGAGCGTCACCGTTGCCATGTTAATCTTGTATTGTCCATGGTATAGTGATGTTTCATAATAAAAAATAAAAAAAATCATGTGCAGCTAAACATTTTAAATGACCGGTAAATACATCCATGAACAACACGCTACTTCATCTACAGGAGTGAAACAGTCTGCTGGGGGGTTTCTAACTATTTCTATCTCACACGTGAGACTGCAATGTCTGGAGGCCACGAAGAAGTTGCTGTTTTCAGGAATGAATGTTTACTGAAGAATGAATAGTTGATACAGTCTCGAATGTTTAAAGAAAGTCAAATGGACTTATGATGGATTTACACATTTATAAGATGGGAGGGAGAGGATGAATTACACCGTGTAACAATTTTTTTTTTTTTTGGTTTGTAACACAGCAGGGAGGGGGTTAATATCCTCCCTGCAGAAAATATGTGCATATGCACATTTTGGTTAATTGTTTTATTATTTTGCTAATTGTTTATTGTTTAATTATAACCCGCACCTGATTATATTGTAAATTAATGTCAGGTGCAGGGTATTTAAGACGTGCAGCTTGTCTGTACAGGGCTGCTGAGTAGAAGGAGGCAGATAGTGTGCTCTGTCTCCGAGCAGTCATATATAATTAAGTGCTGTGTGAAACCGGTGTGTTTTGTGTGACAGGTAAACGGCTTAGCCGTCCTGCGAGTGAGTCAGGGATTTACCTGTGTAGTTAGCGCTCCAAACGGAGCTAGCTGTTTATTTTTGTTTGTGTTCTGTTTATTAAAAATAGCGCAATCGCTCTTTAAAAAAACAATTTCTGTGTCCTGGGTCTGCTTTCAAAGGGGCAACGAACGACCGTGAGTGCCGGCCGGGTTACAGGTTCCTGGGTAGTAAGTGTTATTTCCTAATTGCTTATGCCTCAAAAGTATAGAAAATGGCTATTATTCCCCAATCTGTTTGCTGAGTGAGGAGGGGAGCCTTAATGTTTTTATTTAATTTTTTTTAGTCTTGTTTTTAGGAATTTAAAGCACTATATTTTGTAGAGGTTTTTAATACTGATGTGTTGGAGTTTCCCTATAGTCAGTACTGTTTTTTTTTTGTTTTTTTTTTATAGATTCTTTGTTTTATAAATCTTAATAAAGGATTGTAAAAGTCAAAAAGTCTCTCTCTTTCTTTTAGAAAACATCTACTATTTATTTAGTTTTTTAATTTTGATTAGAAAATGTTTGGAGTTGCAGTTGAAAAAGTTTTTAAAAATACAACTAAAGTGTTCACTACTAACTTACCCATTTCTGTTGTGACACTGCATCCTCCAGATTGTCCTGCTCTCCACAAAACAGGCACAGACTGCTCAAATCATCTGTGGAATAATCATATATGGGTGCATATTTGAGAACATGTGCACAAATAGATACATCTCAGGTACTCTCACCTGTCCTCTATAACACTATGTAACACAATTTTTGTTCCTGGGTAGTAAGTGTTATTTCCTAATTGCTTATGCCTCAAAAGTATAGAAAATGGCTATTATTCCCCACAAACTTTGCTTTTGTGACCAGGACAGTGATATTTTGAAATTTACCTATTTTCTAGAACATTCCAGATAGATTCAGTGCTGAGTAAACTTGGAGTAACTTCTAGAACTTTCTAGAACTTTCCAGTAATATAAATAGTAGTATAAATACAGGGGCCTTAAGCCCACCAGTTCAGTTTAGTTCCAGCTGCCTAAGTGGATACATATCTGCATTTTTCTGAGATGGCATCAAGGTCATAGGAGACTTCAAAATGGTGGCATTCCTGATTGGTCTCCAAGGCGGTTTTACCAAGTTTCCCTGCTATCTTTGCCTTTGGGACAGCAGGGACACCAAGGCGCACTACCACAGGCGGGACTGGCCACAGCAGACCGAGTTCTCTGTGGGGAGGAACAACGTCAAGTGGGAGCCACTGGTGGACCCCCGGAAGGTGCTGATGCCACCACTGCACATCAAATTGGGCCTTATGAAACAATTTGTCAGAGCTCTAGATAAGGAGTCGGCAGCCTTCAAGTACCTTCAAGACTTCTTCCCTAAGCTGTCTGAGGCAAAGGTCAAAGCCGGTGTCTTCGTTGGACCTCAGATAAAGAAGATCCTGGAGTGCAATGAATTCCCCAAGAAGCTCACTAGTAAGGAGAAAGCGGCTTGGAACAGCTTTGTCGCAGTGGTTCGGGGCTTCCTGGGCAATCACAAGGCCGAAAACTATGTGGAGCTGGTTGAGACTCTGGTGAAGAACTACGGCACAATGGGCTGTAGGATGTCCCTCAAAGTCCATATCCTTGATGCTCATCTTGATAAATTCAAGGAGAACATGGGAGCGTACTCGGAGGAGCAAGGCGAGCGCTTCCACCAGGATATACTGGACTTTGAACGCTGCTACCAAGGACAGTATAACAAGAACATGATGGGAGACTACATTTGGGGGCTGATTCGTGAAAGCGATTTACAGTATAATCGTAAATCTCGAAAAACTACTCACTTCTAAATCTTTTGTAGTCATTTTTGTATTACTTTAGTATAAATACATGTTAATTTGGATTCATATGTTGTGTTTTTTCTGACTTTATGTGAACGAAAAGACACAAATTCGCCTGTTTTCTCATTGGAAATAGGTAAATTTCAAAATATCACTGTCCTGGTCACAAAAGCAAAGTTTGTGGGGAATAATAGCCATTTTCTATACTTTTGAGGCATAAGCAATTAGGAAATAACACTTACTACCCAGGAACAAAAATTGTGTTACATAGTGTTATAGAGGACAGGTGAGAGTACCTGAGATGTATCTATTTGTGCACATGTTCTCAAATATGCACCCATATATGATTATTCCACAGATGATTTGAGCAGTCTGTGCCTGTTTTGTGGAGAGCAGGACAATCTGGAGGATGCAGTGTCACAACAGAAATGGGTAAGTTAGTAGTGAACACTTTAGTTGTATTTTTAAAAACTTTTTCAACTGCAACTCCAAACATTTTCTAATCAAAATTAAAAAACTAAATAAATAGTAGATGTTTTCTAAAAGAAAGAGAGAGACTTTTTGACTTTTACAATCCTTTATTAAGATTTATAAAACAAAGAATCTATCAAAAAAAAAAAAAAAAAAACAGTACTGACTATAGGGAAACTCCAACACATCAGTATTAAAAACCTCTACAAAATATAGTGCTTTAAATTCCTAAAAACAAGATTAGAAAAAATTAAATAAAAACATTAAGGCTCCCTTCCTCACTCAGCAAACAGATTGCCTCTCTCACACACCACTTCATCTGGAAACCTTCTAAGTCATGAACCAATTTAAAATAGGTGAAATCCACCTTAAGCCTGCTCACCACCATCACTCTGAACAGCCTGTCCACCTGAGTCAGCCCTAAGCCTGCCAGCTTATTCTTCCGAGACTTCAGAATGGCTAGTTTTGCCTGCCCTAGAAGAAAGTTAACTATTGCACATACATTACTATACCTCCTCTTGTAGGGGACTCCAAAAATAAACAGAATCTTTGTGTATTCAACTCCCAGCATCTCTAACATTCTGCTAAGGAGTTGGAACAGAGAGTCTAGCCTCTTACACTCACTGTATGCATGAAACACAGTTTCTTCCTCTGTACAAAAAGCACATTCTGAGTTAATACTGGGATCTGTTTTATGAAGGAGCCTACCTGTGGCCAGTATACCATGTATTAGTCTCCACTGTAGATCTCCTACTCTCTTATCCAGAGGAAGCTTATACAGCACCCTCCATTCTGGATTCCCCTCTTCTCCTAGTGACAGATGGCCTCTCCATCTGGAATCTACCACCCCCTTTAACTCTCTGCAGTGGGCTGTTTTTATGCATAATTTATACACATCTTTACTTTCTAGATTTTTAAAGTTTAGATGTTTCATTTTGTGCATTTTCACAATCCTTCCTTTTTCTTCCTCCTCCCCTTCTTCCTCTTCTCCCTCTAAAGGAGACACCAGCAGCTCCGGGAACTTAGTGTCTTGTCCCTCTCCTCTCTGCGCTGCCTCATCTTCCAGAGCATCCCTGAGCCTTGGAGACAGACAGCCCCTCACCTCCCTCAGCACCTTCGCTGCCTGCCTCTCACATCGCCAGCCCAGCATGCCTTTCAATTCAGCTGCACTCAGCCAGCAAGATAGTCCAGGCACCAAAAGCTGTCCTAACCTAGTAAGACCTGCTTTTACAAAACTGCCCTGCAGTGCTAAAGACTGAAGGCACTGAGTTGAAATGAGAGAATTAAAAAACAGTGGTTCTTCTAAGAAATTTTGAGCTGTCATATTCTCCTCCCTCTGCACTATTAGTGTTCCCCACACCTTTAAAACACTGTGATAAAAAGGGGGTAGAGAAGATCTTTCCAAAGCAAGGTGGTTAATCAAAAACAAATGAATGCCAAATCCCAACCCCTCCACTTTGTTGAGAAAGAGGCAGGCTAACCTCTTCCTGTGGGCTCCCTCCCCAGTGTACAGGAGTCTCTGCAAAGCCTGCATTCTAAACGCTGCCACACTACCGGCGATGCTAACCAACCCCTGCCTGCCCTCATCACGAGGCAGGTACAAAACAGCCGACCTTAGCCAGTGCTTGCCTCCCCAAGAAAACTCCACAAAAAGCTTCTAAATGCTGTCTACTAGGTTTCTCGGCGGATCTAGACACACCAACCTGTGCCATAACATTGATGCAGCCAGATTATTAATCACCAGAACCCTCCCTCTGTAAGACAGCTGAGTCAGGAGCCCTCGCCACTGATCTAATTGAGCCTTCACCTTCTTTATCATGCCCTCCCAATTTTGTTACATATAATTATCTGTACCGAGGTACACTCCCAGCACCTTCATCCGCGTCCTACCCCACCTCAACACCTGGGGCAATAAAGGAGGGCCGCACTCCTGCCAGCCCCCTGACAAAAATGCATCACTTTTGGCCCAATTTATCCTTGCTGATGACGCTCTCTGAAAAATATTAAGGCTCTGCTGCAATTCCTGAACATCTCTATTACTGCTGATAAAAACAGTGATATCATCAGCGTAGGCTGACACTCTCACTGTGGCCACAGGGGCCGAGTTGGGCACTGTCCAGCCCACCAGCCTGCTCCCCAGCCGAGCCAGCAAGGGCTCAATGGAGATGGCATACAGCATCCCCGACAGGGAGCAGCCCTGCCTAATCCCCCTGCACACTGGAAAGGATCTTCTCAACCCACTGTTTATTTTTAAAACACTAAAAACATTGTTATATAAGAGCTTAATACATTTAATAAAACCAGGGCCAAACCCGAAGGCTTCCAGACTTAAAAAGGTAGCAATGGTCGACGCGGTCAAAGTTTTTTTCCTGGTCTAAGGAAACCAGACCCACATTAAAATCACCATTTTTGGCTAATGATAAAAAATCCCTTATTATAATATGTTATCAAAAATTGCTCTCCCAGGTATACAATAAGTCTGATCTGGATGAATTGTCTTGTCCATGCAATTTTTCAATCTCATTGCCAAACACTTTGAAAAACATTTTAAATCACAGCATAAAAGCGCTACTGGTCTCCAGTTTTTGATTAAACACAAATCCCCTTTTTTTGGCAACAGACTAATTACAACTCCCCTGCCTGCAGGCTTTCCTGTAGCACCAGAAACAAGTCCGGTCCCAGGTCTTTCCAAAAGTGCTGGTAGAACTCAGCTGGCAGTCCATCTATCCCTGGAACTTTTCCTTTTGCCAGCTTCATGACAGCAGTTTCATATCCAAACTATGCTGCTCTTCCTGGCTCAGGCTGGGCAGCCCCTCCAATAACGTGTTGATATCCGCCTGATCACATGGCTCACTGACATACAGCTCCACATAAAAACGCACTGCCGCCTCGCTGACCTCCTTCTGGCCTGTCAGCTCCTTGCCGCACAGCAACCGGGCACAGTGCAGCCGTTTACTGTTGGCTGTCTTCTTCTCCAACCCGAAAAAGAAACTTGTAGGGGCATCCATGTCTCTCAACTCTATGAACCTGGATCTCACTTGTGCCCCCCGCACTTTCTCCTCCAGCAGGCTGCTTAAATCTTCTCTGCGCTCCCCCAGGGTCTCCTGTGCTGCTGTGCTCTGCTCAGTTTCAAGCTGGAGGATTTCTCTCTCCAGCTCTCTCGTGACTGCATTTAATGACTTGTTTATGTCTGCGGTGTACTGCTGTCACAATAACTTCATTTGTGTCTTCCCTATATCCCACCACTGCCTTAGATTTTTGAATTGACTTTTCTGTTCTTTCCATTTTTGCCAAAAATCTTGAAATTGTTTTGTGAAACGAACATCTTGTAATAATTTAACATTTAGATGCCAATATGGTGCACTATATTTCTTTATTTTTAATTGCTGTGATTATTAAGCAGTGATGATCAGATAAACTATTTGGTGTTATTGTTGCCTTTATAAAATGTATTAAGATGGCATCTGGGTATATATATATATCCTGTCTAATCTAGCTCTGACTATATGGTGAGAGATGCAATGCGACCACGTGTACTGTCGAGTGGTGGGATGCAGACACCTCCAGACGTCAACCAAGTCATTGGATTTTAAAATTGAAGCTAACTCTGTCACTGACGGGGGATGAGGTTCAACACTGTTCCTATCATTATTAATCTACTGTACAGTTAAAATCACCCCCTAATATCAAAATATCATCGTTAATTGTTACAAGATTTTCCTTTAGAATATTAAAAAATAAAATCCTATCTCTTCCTATATTGGGAGCATAAACATTAATAAAAACATAAATGCTGCCTCCTATCTCAGCTCTTACTTTTATCATCCGCCCTCTAATGATCTCTTTAATCTCTAAAATATTCATTTCCATGTCTGGTCGAAAGAGCACCGCCACCCCTGCACTATTATTCGATCCATGGCTCAGCACACACCTCCCTCTCCATTCACACACCAATCCAGCCTCGTTATCTAGATCTGTGTGCGTCTCTTCAATAATAGCCACACCCACCCGCTTTTGTTCTAAAAATTCAAATAATTGTGCTCTCTTAAAATTTTGTCTACAACCATTTATATTAAAAGAAATAAAATTAAATCTATCCATGAGGGCTAAAAGGTTTAAAAACAACCAAGAATAAACAAACAGTAAATGATATATATTTTTTATAAAACGTATCCATTAGAAACATTACGTTTTAATTTTCTGGTTCAACATTTTCCTTACCGTTTACATTAATTTTTTAAGTCTATACCGCTTTGGCTGATCTATTTCTTTTATTGTAGCTTTTTTAAGAGCTATATGTGCCGAGTTCAAAAACAGTTTTAAATCTGGAAAGGTCTGCTTTATATCAATGCCTCTCCTACCTTTAGTCACATCCAGAAAGTCATCTATTTCATTTGCTGAGTACAACTTTTTCTTGGCAGTTTCGCTGTCAGGAATGTTAGAGAAAAGCGAAGAGTCCGAGGCCTCTCCTTCTTCTGCCTCGTCCATCCCCTCCTCATACTCATTGTTGCTGTCGTTCTCCACCGCTACTGTTGCAGTTTTCGGGTTTTCTTCTCCCGCTTTGACTGCTGCTGATGGCGGCCAGTCGGGCAGAGACAGATTCACAGCAGCGCCAAGTAGAGACTCAGTGCTGTGCTCCTCTCCCTCTGAACAAGGGGCCACCGCAGCCCCAAGTTGAGATCCAGAGCTACCGTGACTCCCCCCAGGGTTCGAATCAGGAGCCCCCACACCATGGGATTCCACTCCCGCAGTGCCGTGGCCACCCAACCCGGACCTCAGTCTCCTAACAGACCCAAGCGCAACCCCCCCCCCACCCGCATCAAAGCGGGCGTGTTGAGCCAGCCCAAGATCCAAGGAGACCGCTCCAGAGCTCCGCTCCAACACGCTCTCATTTTCTTTAACAGTTATCGTTTTTTTTTATTTATTTTCCTCAACCATAATAAAACCTTGATTGTCAGCAGTATCTCCGTCCTTGTTTTCTTGTTCTGTTAACTATACTGCAGACTCTGCCTGCTCACTCGATCCCGCAGATATCTCTGACTGCAGCGGCTCATCCTCTTGCTCTCCCCGATCATCCCTGACAGCCTCCCCACTAGTCTCACCCTGTCCTTCCTGTACTCCCTCGCTCTCTCTTACCGGATAGTTTTTCCGTTGATGCCCATGAGCTCCACATTTAAAACATCGTAATGTGTCAGTGCTCCCAAAAACTACATAGTGACTCCCTTCTACATTGAAGGTCCTTGCTACATCGATTTCTTCATTGGGCTTATTTAATAACAAAAAAATCTGCCTTCTAAAAGACAATACATGTTTTAATTTGGGATCCTTACATCCCAAAGGTACAAACCGAATCAGAGACATTAACTTCCCGTATCTCATTAGTTTTTTTTCTAACAGTTCATTTTTTAAAAATGATCTACAATTTTTTGTGTGTGTGACGCAGTACAGATTTACCATGTTCACTACAGGGTAATCCTGCTAGAAGCATGTTTGAACCATGTTGGGAGTATGAGGTTATGAAAAGGAAGAGGAGTAACTGTGATAGAAGCATTGGGCTGAGAATAGAAAATGATATTGAAGATCAGATGGATCAAAAAGTACAGAAAATGGCAGGGTTGGAGTAGGGTACTATATTCCAGAATTTGAGGTTGGAAAGTGTCTTCGCATTACAGAGGTCAGTGATGGCAGCTGATATGATAGGGATGGATTGCTGAGGTAAAGGTGAGCAGGGCTGTCATTCTAACAGGTTCTTTGCCAGGGTTGCAAGCAATCATGAATGAAGGGGAGGGGGATAGAAGGGATTTAGTGCAGGAAACCATGTGTTTATTCTCAGAATGTGTGTATTTAGGTTTGTATGTTGTGTTTGCATGGATACCAGTGCATATAGGAATGGGGGGGGGGGGGTGAAAAGGCGAATGCTTTAGCTAAAATGGCAGTGAAGAAAGTGGATGTGGGTGTGGAAAATCATTGGTAACCTGATAATGGATGAGTTCAGAATGTATGAGATAGAGGAGAAAAGGTTCTAAGTTTTATAATGCATGTAGTAGGGTTGATATGACTCTCTGCTTGACCCTCTCCAATCTGGCTTCCGCTCTGCTCACTCCACTGAAACCGCCCTCCTGTCTGTCACCAACTCACTTAAATGTGCCCGAGCTGCCTCTCTCTCCTCTGTCCTAATTCTCCTCGACCTCTCTGCTGCCTTTTACACTGTTGATCACTCTATTCTACTATCATCTCTTGCTGACCTGGGGATCTCTGGCACTGCTCTGGCCTGGTTCTCCTCCTACCTCTCCATCCGCACTTACCAGGTAACCTGGCGTGGAGCAACCTCCACACCTCACCCTCTCTTAACTGGAGTCCCCCAAGGGTCAGTCTTGGGTCCTCTCCTGTTCTCTCTCTACACCCGCTCCCTGGGCCCCCTCATCGCATCCTATGGTTTCTCATACCATTTCTATGCTGATGATGCTCAGATTTTCCTCTCCTTCCCCACCTCTGACTCCACCATCTCCTCCCGTATCTCTACCTGTCTGTCTGCTATTTCCTCCTGGATGCACTCGCATCACCTCAAACTCAACCTCTCTAAATCTGACCTCCTCTTCTTTCCCTCCTCCTCCCCCTCCTCTGATCTCTCCATCTCTGTTCCTCTGGAATCTACCACACTCTCTCCCTCTTCCTCAGCTAAGAACCTTGGAGTCACCCTGGACCCCTGCCTCTCTTATTCCCAGCACATCTCCACTCTGGCACGCACTTGCCGATTCTTCCTGAGCAACATCCGAAGAATCCGACCCTTCCTCACCAACTATGCTACCCAGCTCCTGGTCCAGGCCCTGGTACTCTCCCGCCTAGACTACTGCAACTCCCTCCTGGCTGGCCTCCCTGCGTCCGCCACCCGTCCGCTCCAGCTCATCCAGAACTCTGCTGCCCGCCTGGTGTTCTCTCTGCCTCGCTTCGCCCACGCTACTCCACTACTCCGCTCGCTCCACTGGCTCCCGATCACCGCTCGCATCCAGTTCAAGACTTTTGTACTAGCCTACAGATGCCTTGACCAGTCTGCACCCAGCTACCTCCAGACCCTCATCTCTCCCTACACCCCCACTCGACCTCTCCACTCCGCCTGCACTAGAAGACTAGCTCTACCACCGCTACGCTCCCCTGCCTCCAAAGCCCGCTCCTTCTCCACCCTTGCTCCGCAGTGGTGGAATGACCTTCCTACAGATGTCAGGACTGCCCAGTCCCTGACCACATTCCGGCGCCTCCTTAAGACTCACCTCTTCAAAGAGCACCTGTAGAACTCCTCTGTTTGTATCCTGGGACACTATCACCCTTCATGTAAATGTGCTTTATTTTGCTCTTATCTGCCCCCTATTTTACTGCATTTAATCCTGTACTTCAGAATACTGTAATCTGCCAAGTTTTTAACCTGTAGTACTTTGTATTTAATCACATCCTGATGTAACTATCACTATTTAATCATATCCTGATGTAACTATCACTATTACCTGCTGTATTATTGAATTGTGGTTTGTCAAACTTGTACTTTACTTGAACAAAAGTTATTGTATTTCTTGCTCTTATTGTATTACTTGTATTGTAACGCTTGAAATGTTTTTGCTTACGATTGTAAGTCGCCCTGGATAAGGGCGTCTGCTAAGAAATAAATAATAATAATAATAATGAGGGATGGGTGGAGTAGACAGGTGGAGGTCAGTTTAATTAGATTGTTGATAAGGCATTCTACTTTAAATAATCATCTTGTCACAATTTTGTATATTACTCTGTGATATAATACCTATTATTAAAATATTCAAAAGATCTTTTAGTTATAAGAAACTAAACATGACATTTTTTTTTTTTTTTCAGGACTGGTGGCTCAAATGTTCAACCCGCTGGTGGGCTGTGTATTTGATTAAACAAAAACTCAAGAAACTTACTTGTGTAAAGAGTTTACAATGTTTATTTTTATATTTCCTATTAACCTAAATCACAGCATGGATACCATCAAGCAATACACTCAAGAAGTTATCCGATGAACACTTTTTTATTTTAAGCATCAATGTTATGTGTTATCCTCTTACGGACCAGTGTTTGTGCACAATAATACATATGACTACGAAAATCCTACAAAACTAACCCTAAAATACTAATTCTAACTTTATCATCTTCATCAAATTAATTAATGCTGTAAATTTGACTGCAACTTTAAATGATGTTTTAATCATTAAATCTAATAATTATAAAAAGTGAAGTATATATAAAAATACAGCATTAGCTTTTCTTTTTAAAACTTAAATGTAATCTAAAAAAGTTGTAATACTTCTTCAAAAACTTAAAATACTGGCCTAGAAAACTAAACTTCCTAAAGACTTAAAATACTAAATCTAAATAATACTGACTTAAAATACTAAATCTAAATAATACTGTGTGGCAATGTGCCCCGCCCCTGTGTGCATGTGTGTGTTATGTGTTGTATGTTGTGTGTGTTAATGTTGGTGTATAGAGATTGGTACATGGGATATAAACGGGTCTGTGTTTCACGTGTGATTTAAATTGTATATTTGTATTTAGGCACGGGATTGCACATCACTGCACGTGCATTTAAAGTATAGTATGTGAGCACGGGGTTGCACAGAATTAATTCACGTGCTGGGATTCAAGTGAATAATTAATTAGTAATTGAATCCCAGCACAACAGTATATATAGAGACACGTAGCTCTCACTCGGGGTTGGGTGTTCGAGGGTAGAGAACGGGAGAGAGAGAGGAGTAAAAACCAAAGTAAAAGTGTAAATATAAGTGTTTGTACTCACCGTGTTTGTTTGTCTCTCCGTGCCCCGTTTGTTAAGTGTTAGTTCGTTTTGTTTGTCTGTTTATTTTGGCCTCAAGCGCAGTGTCCTGTTTTCTGTTCTGTCTGTTTAAACCTTTTATTTCGTTTAATAAACGCTGAGTGCCACCATTGCAGCATTACTCATCACCACCGTCTGTCTGTGTGTTCCTTTCTGGTCTGAGTTCCTCCCTGCAGCCAGCCTGTCACATACTGACTTAAAATACTAAATCTAAATAATACTGACTTAAAATACTAAATCTAAATAATACTGACTTAAAATACTAAATCTAAATAATACTGACTTAAAATACTAAATCTAAATAATACTGACTTAAAATACTAAATCTAAATAATACTGACTAAATATTACTCTAACTATTACCAACACAAAATCTGAATACAGAGTTTTTTCTTTAAGCATATCTAAATACAGAATTTTAAAAATATCACAACAAATGAAGTCTTGAACGTTACAAAGGATGAAATTTAGAAAGATAGTGAAACAATCATGTAATTAATTTCAATTGTTTAAAGTGTATTTAGAGTGAAATCTGTCTGAGCTAGTGAAAACATCATGTAACAAGTCTATTTCAATATAAACTGCATAAAATGTATTATAAAGACTATAACATAAAGTGTGTTTATGGTGACAAGAATGCTATTATAATTAAAAAGATCATAAACAGCATTAAAACGTTTATAGTATAACACATATCTAAAATGATGTAATGTATACCTATACCAATAATATTCGGTTAACATTTAAAAATACTTTCTTAACATAAGAGAATTATATATATATATATAAGGACTTTTTTAGAAATAAATACTTAGTAAAATTCCATAGTTGAAATATAATACTTTGATACACAAACACATTATATATATATATATATATATATATATATATATATATATATATATATATATAATGTGTTTGTGTAGCAAAGTATTATATTTCAACTATGGAATTTTACTAAGTATTTATTTCTAAAAAAGTCCTTATCTTCAAAAATTGACTAAGTCCAAACTAGAATCTAAGTGTAAATGCATAAGTGGCTCATACTTACAAAGTCAAACCCCAACTGCTGTGAAACTTCTAAGAGAACTCTGTTGCTCTGTCTCAGCTTCAGAAAAAACACCAAGTGTTGGTAAACTGTCTAAATAAGAAATGGACCAACTGCAGGGAAGCTCGAAAGTAGACCGAGACACAATCGCATATTTCGGCCTGTAGACCCCCTTGGCAGACAAGTTCTTATCTTTGGTGTTTGGCCTTTTATTACCCATATTTCACAGCAAGGGGGTCTCACAAAGCAAGTCCACCACTAAAAACAACATGCGTATCTAAGGTGTCATTAGGAGAAAGTACTTAAAAAACCATATATCTTCAAGAAAACCAGCCACACTCCTGTGTCACATGTCACACTCTAAATTACAGCCTCCTAGTGATGCTCTAGCTCAAGACAAGAGATCTTGTTACACAGAAATAACTTCAGTATACACAAGTCTTAGCACACTTCAACACAAACAAACACTTAAGATTATAACACATTGTATTCTAAACAAATCATTACACTTTCACATCGTCCACTTTTTCTCCAAACAGATCTCCATTTTCATCTCATAGTTGAACAGATACAAGATCACTATTCTGTTCAATGTTTTAACGTCCACTCAAAAGGTCCATCAGCTGAGGTATTGGAGTCACAATAGTAGGCAGGGGTTTATTAAGGTAATCCAGAAGATTTAATTCTCCATTGGTGCTATCAATTGCCAATTAACCCAGGTTATTAGTCAATTAAATATAACCAATAGATTCAAGGGTGAACAGAATGGAGATCTAATGGTCTAAAATATTATCCTCAGTTATGGAACAAGACAGTATGGGAGAAATATCAATAGTCACACATTGAATTAACACAGCACCTAAATCTGTGTCACCAACAAAACTCTACCGTTCAATAGAAGAATGAAGAGTGTCTGAGCTGCCTTCACCTATCAGGGACCTGTTTCTTTTTGTTGATCATCTGTATAGAATAGGAGCGCATGAGAATGGATTATGTTTGGAATGTGGTGTAAGGGAGACTGTGGAGCATCTGATGATTGTGTTAGATATAGGGAAATAAGGGAGCAGATGGGAGCTGAACTGAGGGGACTTACAGTTTTTCTCAATTGCTTAAACACATTTCTTGAAACGCTATTCACATTTTCAAAAATGATGAAAAATGGATCAGCAAATTCGACAGGAGCCACAACCTGGAGGAGCAAGAGGAAGAGGGGTCTGTCAATGGCAGAGGCTGGGCAAAGGGTTCAGCCAAATCTCAGCCGATCCTCTGTGGCTTCAATTATCAGGACTTTCACGAATGAGAATAGGTATGTATGAATATAGTACGTGATCATGCAAAAGAGCCACATGAACACATTTCTTCACAGTTTCACTGTACAGTACAATACAGTAGATGCCGCTTATTAGCAATCCTGATAATAACAATTTCCGGTTATTATCAACATTTTTGTGGGAACCAATCCCGTCCCATAGACTTTAATGCTATCGGATTTCGGATAATAACAACGGCATGCCGCTTAAAGACAACTTTTTCAAAAGTTTCCATGGTTACAGAATGAGCGGGATGCAAAATTGGCACGCATTTTATCCACCCCTGGACAATTGCAGATAGCCTACACAGTAGACCGGGACGCTCTATAGGCCTACATTTATATACTGTACGGGATTGTTTACGTGTAGGACTAATGGCTTCCAAACGTGTAGACCTGTCTATAGCTGATAAAGTTCGGATTCTAAAGATGAGTGACAACATCATGAGGGAGTATGAAAACAGCACAAACCGAGGTCGTAAGCACCACGTTGGTGATGCTTTATGGCTCTGGTACTGTCAGAAACTAGCGCAAAGTGCTCGCATCTTTGGACCCCTTCTGAAACAGAAAGCTACTCAACTAGCAAAAGAGCAGGGAAAGGAGTTCAGTCCATCAGATGGGTGGCTCAGTCGTTGGAAAACGCGACACAACTTGGTTCAACATAAAGAACACGATGAGAAACAAAATGCTGACCTTCCAGCAGCTGCTGAATGGATAACAAACACCTTACCTCGGATTTTACATGAGTTCCAGCCATGTAACATCTTCAATGCTGACGAAACCGCTCTGTTCTACCGGGGCCTTCCAGACAGGGGACTTGGTTTAAGGGGGGAAGCGTTTACAGGTGGGAAAAAAAGCAATGGACCGCAATACATTGATGTGCTGTGCATACAAGGATGGGACAGAGAAGCGCCCTCTTTTCGTGATCGGAAAAAGTAAAAGCCCTCGCTGTTTTCCAAAAGATCACTCGCACCTTCCTGTGATCTACATGAATTCTGGAAATGCCTGGATGACAAGTTCACTGTTTATAGAGTGGCTGAAAAATTGGAACAAGGAGCTACTGCTGCACTTTCCAGTTATTCACTAGCAATCTGTTTTCTCTCATTAATTTATGCTGTTCTTTCAATCTGTACACTCATCTTTCTCCATTATATACTGCAAACCTGCTGCTTTCTTCTTTCTACTTGTCCATTGATGATGCATTGATGGTAATGTCGCCCATTCCGATTCTTGGAAAATCGCAAATCTCAAAGTTTCAAGCTCTTGGGAGACACTTTTGATATTCGGGGCCAAGATGGCAATAAGGACCCCAAAGATGTCCTTCACAGTGGCTTTTATATAAAAACTGTACTGTTTGTAAATTAACCATACTGTTTATATACCAACCATACTGTTTATATACCAACCATTCTGTTTATATACCAACCATACTGTCTATATACCAACCATACTGTTTATATACCAACCATACTGTTTATATACCAACCATACTGTTTATATACCAACCATTCTGTTTATATACCAACCATACTGTTTATATACCAACCATACTGTTTATATACCAACCATACTGTTTATATACCAACCATACTGTTTGTAAATTAACCAATGAATTATTTCCTGAATGGCATCTCATATGTACAGTATGTCCGCCACACTACTGGTATAACCAGTGACCAGTTAAACCGGCACCACATCAGGACCTCCAGTTAAACCCCAGCAGACCCCCAGAGCTGACTGATTGCAGTATGCACCTGGAAGTTCCAGAGCTGACTGATTGCAGTATGCACCTGGAAGTTCCAGAGCTGACTGATTGCAGTATGCACCTGGAAGTTCCAGAGCTGACTGATTGCAGTATGCACCTGGAAGTTCCAGAGCTGACTGATTGCAGTATGCACCTGGAAGTTCCAGAGCTGACTGATTGCAGTATGCACCTGGAAGTTCCAGAGCTGGCTGATTGCAGTATGCACCTGGAAGTTCCAGAGCTGACTGATTGCAGTATGCACCTGGAAGTTCCAGAGCTGACTGATTGCAGTATGCACCTGGAAGTTCCAGAGCTGACTGATTGCAGTATGCACCTGGAAGTTCCAGAGATGACTGATTGCAGTATGCACCTGGAAGTTCCAGAGCTGACTGATTGCAGTATGCACCTGGAAGTTCCAGAGCTGACATTGCAGTATGCACCTGGAAGTTCCAGAGCTGACATTGCAGTATGCACCTGGAAGGTCCAGAGCTGACTGATAGCACCTGCAGTATGCTGCGCTTTTCTTTGCATTCATTTTCTTCATTCTGCTTTGAAATCAAAGTGAAACAGTAACATTCAAACGATTTAAAGCCTGATAAAAGGATTGGATAAAAGTTGTCGGAAAGATATGAGGGCTATGACAAATGCACTATGCTTATTTCGAAAGTGATTAGTACCGTTCAAAACATAATTTTCACTGTAGACAAGCAGGTGCACATTCACATTCTCTAACATGTGCCTACAAACCACTTTTTTAACAAAAATGTTTATATAGTATTTACCATACCATTTTGATGGACGTCTAGTGGGTTTCCATCCTAGAGGTGAGCCTGTTGAAGTCAGCTTGGCATGTTGTCAGGGCAGTACGGAGGAGCTCTGTGAGGTGTTGATCAGTCAGGACCGCACGGTGCTTTGATTTAACAAACTTCATAACTGAGAAGAGCGACTCACAGCAGTATGTTGTGCCGAATATTGATATGCATTCTCGTTTTTTTGAGTTGTGGATACTTTGATCCTGGAACTTGTTTCCAAAACTCAACTACAGGCTCTGATTTGTGCACCATTTTTAGACCTTCATCCTCCTGGAGTTCCAGTGGTTCCATTTCCACAGCCGATGTATCTGTTACCAGGGGTTCAGGGATAGGGAAGCCATCATTTACCACATCAACCATGAAGGGATTTACAAGAAAAGAAAAGCGTGGTTTAAACCTTTTCAAATCTTCAAATCTGCCACAAAAATCATCCAGCAGTCCTTGCAATTTACTGTTGTATTCCTTGAGTTTCTGCTCTCCTATTTTAGTTTTGGTGAAACTTTCCAGTAAGGTCAGAAATGAGCTTATCCTGCCCCTGTAGTGCCAAGTTCAAACATTGCAGATGCTGCATGACATCAGTGAGATACGCGAGGTCTGCAAGCCACTGTGGGTCCTCCAGTTGTGGATATGACTTTTTTTTTCTTTAAGGAATACCTTGATTTGTTCCAGAAGTTCCATAAACTTGCATAAGATGTTGCATGTTGATAACCACCTCACCACACAGAATAGGGAAAGATCGTCAGGTTTATCTTCAAGATCAAGCTCTTCACTAAAAATTTTGAACTGTTGGTGAATTTTCCCATTTGTGCAGATAAAATTGACAATTTGCAGGACTGTCTTCATAACATTTTCATCCTTGAAATATTTGCCCACGAGATGTTCACGATGGATGACGCAATGAACAGGCAGAAAGTCAGGAAACCTGGGATCACTTTTCATGAGTCCGATGAGACCTATGTGTTTTCCTACCATTGCAGGTGCACCATCAGTAGCAACACTGACAAGTTTGTCAAGGGATACGCCAGAATTTTCCAATGCGCTATCCAGTGCATTCTTAATGTCGGCACCACAGGTTGTTTCTTTTAAAGCTACCAAGTCCAACATTTCTTCTGAGGTTTGTCTTGTAAGTCTGTGGACTCGTCAAGCGCTAAGCTGAATGCCTGTGATTTACACAAGTCATTTTTCATACTGGTTGAAACTTCAGCACTGATCAGTGAGATGCGTCTTTCTGTTGTGTGGCGTGAAGATGGAATTTGGCTTACTAGCTTTTGAAGCTTTTTATTATCGGGATTCAAAATTGCCACCACTTCTGCAATGTTCTTTTTAATAAATTTTCCTTCAGAATGAGGACGTTTGGCACGAGCGATATTCCACACAACAGCAAAACTCGCTTCAGTTGTTACATCAGCTTCTTTACTAAATGCCGATAGCAGCATCTGCTGGCTGCTGAGACGTGATTTTAAAGAGGTTACCTTTTTCTTCCTCAATTCGGATCCAGGAGGATATTCAGATGAAAAACTGCAGTGATTTACGTTCAAAGTGGTGTTTCAGGTTGCTTCCCTTGAAGTGTGCAAGCATTTTGTTGCAAAGGCGGCACAGAGGTTTACAGCTTTCTTCTGTAAACGCAAATTCTTCTGCCCATTCTGCCTTGGAACCTCGTTTTTCATCCTCATATCATCTTTTCTTAGTTGAGAGTTTACTTAATGCCATTTTCTTGGTGAAATGAACCAAAACGAAACAGTAAATAAAAAGAAAAATTGACCCTGGCCTTGAAAAACAAGATAATCATCCCAACGAACTTCAATTGAAAGTGAGTGCAATACGCAGACGTTGAGTGTCATGAACATTGAGTGTCAAAGGTCATTACGCTTGACGCCACTGCGTCAAACGTACTGGTTAGGCGGAAGAGAAGAGGAAGAACAACAGTAAACACGAATGGAAATAAGAAAGCAAACGAACAAGTTTATTTTACTCCCTTTTTATTTCTCGTGTTTATTATTCTTTCTTCTCTTCCTCCAGTTTTATCGAGCCACACACACACACGAGCCGCACAACAAGTGGAGAAGAGCCGCAGCTTGGCCACCCCTGATATATAATTTCACATATTGGGAGGTGTTATAGAAAATACACACACAACTGATTTGTAAGCAATTCTTAAAGTTTATTGAATTATAGTATAAGATTGAATGTTATTGAATTGACCATCAGATGAAGCCTGATCATCTCGGTTTTTAGGAATACAAAACAAAATAGTAAAGAAATATGAAAAGCAAAGGAAATATAAACTATTTTGTACTTCATAATAATTATCACAACTTTTACACAGATTTTACTCCAGGTTTACAATTACAAAGGAAAAAAAACAAAGCAGAATTGTTACACAACAAGAAACCGATTGGACCTATGTGGTCTTGAAAACTTGTGTTTTGCGTCACATAAAATACTTCACCTGAAACTATTATACCATTTTTTAAAATCTCAGAATCAGTATATTTACTTAAGACCAAAAACAATATAAACTGTAAGAAAGTATGAGAGAAATATTAATAAGGAATAATGTAATTGTACATATTACATATCAAAATTAAATACCATTCTAAGCATTTTTTATAGGTAAGTCATTAAACTACTATTACTACTATGACTGCTACTACCATTAATACAATAATTGGCCTCAAAGTTGCAGGACAAATGTATGTTGGAAATTGGGATTGCTCAGTTTTCATAATGATACAATGTGGCCTAAAGAAAAGGTAGCAAAGTTGCAAGAGATGGTTAGAATTAAGGCTGTTGTACACTGGATCAGATCACACATCCAAATTTAACGAGCATCTAACAAGAAAAAAAACGAACATGTGCATTTCCTATTGCAACTTGCACACCGATTCCATAATTGTTGTACGACGCTGATGCGTCAATTTTGGAATCAAAACAAGTTTGATCCAATTTGATGTGCGTTAAAAATGACATTGATCAATGACAATCCATTTATAAGACATGGATTCTTGTAATTCCATGTCTCCAGTAGCTCAATCTTATGAAATACATACAAACACACACACACATATAAAGGTGCTTAACACTAGAACCGCCATGCGGGTCAATTTAACCCATTTTGGATTTAAAATGTTAATTACTCTTCCATTGTAAATCGTATGTGTATGTCTGTTTTTGACTTTTCCTAAATATATTCATTAAATATCATGACAGCGTTTGATAGCCAGAATCACACAAATGATAAAGTTATAAACATTTCCACCTAGAACCGCCATGTGCATCAATTTGACCCATGTATTACAATGTGTCTTTTTTTAATATAACGTAAGATATTCTATTTTTTTGGAAATGCAGCAAACAAGACACGCCCACTCCTCCTCTAGCACACGTTTTTTTTTAATTTTATTTCAAGCCTTTCTTTGTTTGTAGACTACGAGACAGAGATTGCTATGATTGTGGATTTGTACAATTGCACCAAGATGCCAACTCAGTGAAATCCTATGCTTTATTTTTCAATGTACCTGGGAGACATCAATCCTTCATTTTGTTCCAGACATACAACTGGGAATATATCAGAAGGAAATATTTAGTCTTGAAAGTAGTCATTTTGATTGGAATACGGCAAACTTCACTCAGATGCACACAGCAAACTGAAATGACAGGTAGGATAACAACTTATGTGCCTAATATGAAATGTATGTTATATATTCTTTTTTTCATATTACTTTCAGAAAAAAATATTTTGGTTTTACAGGTTTGTATGTACCAGTTTACACAATAGTGTTCAATGGAACTGTATCTGTGTTTACAACACAGCTCCTGGATGCAGGCACGGAGCCAGCAGGCAGACACATACGCTCCATAGAGTGCAATGCAGTCGTCATACCAGAAGAAGTGTTATAGTTTATTTTTATGTAGTATTAAAACAACGATTTCGGTTTTATAGTTTTGTATGTACATATACCTGCTGTTTACACTTGTATACGGGTATATGATACCTGTTTCTTTTGAAATGTATATTTGATTATATTTTTTCTCTGTTTGTAGTCGTGCGCTCATTTAAAAAATAAAGCTTTTATGTTTAATTTTTCATTTAAATCCGGTGTTTCTGCGATGCAAATGTTAGATATGATGCTCATGAATAAAACTTGTGAGTTGTATCTGATAGTATGTCTTTCATTTTCATAATGAAGCAGTTTAAAAATGTATGGGTCAAAATGACCCACGTGGCTGTTCTAGGTAGTTCGAAAATCTGGCAGTTCTAGTGTTAAAGGTTGGACAGTGTTTCTTTATTTTATAACAATGAAGTTACAGATTAATAGTATTATTGACCCAGCATTCATATTTTACTCGATGTAAAATCCATTTATATATTATTATTGTGGTTTGCCGCAACGCAAAAAGAATTTGCAGTAAATCTTGGAGACTCAAGTAGCCTATACAGACTATAACATGAAATGCCTCAGACACATAGAAACGTTGCTCAGCTAGCATCTCTGAAGTGTACTTTAGCTTGTGCTGACGAAGCTTAAACTAAATTACTGACATTATGAAATAAAAATGGGATCTTTCAGGTTTTAGTTTGAGTTCCTGAATCAGTCTTTGATACTCTCTCAGCTGTTTAATCAGATTTTGGCTTCTATTGCATATGAGCAATCGTCTTCATCACTGCTGGAGCTACACGAGGATATAACTTTGGGCATTTTCAATATTCAAATATGATTTTAACGCATTGTATGTGCAAATGGACTAACGTGCGAAATGTTCAGAACATGGATGATTAATGAAGCATCAGATCCTGTGTGCAACGGCCTTTAGTCTTTGCACTTTGTGTTCAAGTCAAACAAACATTTAGCATTGGTAGACAAAAAGGTTGAATAATTGGGTTGTACAAAGCTCAAGTCAAGGTGACTGTATATAATTCCAAAGTACCAAATAACAGAAATAATTGCATATAAGTTTCATCTTCAATTCTATGGAGTGTAATTGAGTGGGGTTTTTTTAAGTTATTGATGAATATCATTCAATATCAGATGCAGTTCTGTATTTTGGCTAGGAGAGACTTTCCCAGTTGCAGCACTTCATGTTCCTTTTCCGAAGGGAACTGTCCATTGGGAATGTTGGGAGCTGTGTGATAGGTTGGGTATTGGGTCGTCTTATTGTCTACACCATGTTGTATTAGCTTGTAGACAAAATCCATTACTTCAGTGCCACAAAATGTAGAGACAGTTCTTGCCAGTCCTTCAATATTCTGATTCTTGGTGTACTTTCCTTCTTTTTTGATCTGGGCTGCTATGAGAGCTTTTTCCACAGCTTGGTGTACTTTAAAGAAGACCCATTCTGTTTTTGACTGGCCTACATCAGTGGAAGCAGCAGATAGGTCACATTCCGCCTGCTTGAACCATCTCTTAGCTTCTTCAGGGTTTGGCTGGTATCTGCGGTGAAAACTGTAGAAGTCATAGTCCCGGAATGAATATCTTTGTCGGAAATACGACCTCCCCCGCTGGTGATTCCGTGCGTATTTATTCCAGTTTTTAAATAGATCCTCATACTCCTCACTTTCACCTTGAGTAGCTGACACCTTTTCCCCTCGTTTTAACTGCCCTATGTACTTGCAGACATCATTGGCGAGATCGGAATGATCCGGATTCTTGTCAGGATGCCACTTTAAGTAAAGTCTCCGAATTGCTTTGTCTTGCTCCCCTTTTGGAAGTTTTGATATGCTTTCAAAGTACTCGTCAATTTCCTTTTTAATTTCTTCAAATGACTTTGAAAACCCACTAGCAGGGATATCGTTCTGTTCCTCTCCAGGTGCCACAGGGTCCACAAAAGCTCTGTAGCTGTTTTTGAACCCCTTGGCCCTCTTAAACTGATAAATATCAGTTTTAGTGACTTCCACAATGTTTTCACTACCTAATTGGATTTGATACATTAGCACCTCACCATCTTCTCTCTTCTGCATGCCCAGACACAAAACTACAATCGCGTAAAGGTAGACTTCATCTGGCATAGAAGAAGGATCTAAGTATCCAACAAATTCTCCCTGTTCAAAATTGTTGCAGAAATCCATTTCAAGAAGGTCCCAAAAATAATTTGGAATCACTTCTCCAGGCTCAGGTAACTTGTAAGAGCTGTCCCCTTTATATTTTAAAGAGTGTATACCATTTTCTGTTAATATATTATGAATATCTTCTGGGTCACAACAGCAGAGCATTTCCATGAGTATGAAAATTGAGTCTTCATTCAGCATGTTTGTTAGCAAGACATTAATCTCTTTGGATAGACACTTTGCTATTTTCAATATCTTCCTTCCTTGGAAACTGTCCTGGTGCTCTACAAAATAATCACAGTGGTCGTCCTTGTCTTTCCGGATGTAGACCTGTTTTTGCATATTGGTATCCTTCAAATGTTCAGAGTTGTAAACCAGAACAGTTTCAATCTTCTCGCAGCATGTGATACTAATTTTAGAAAATATCTTTTTAAGCTCAGGAGCAGATACTGTGGCTTTCCACTCCCCTTCATACTGTCTTTTCAAGAGACAGATCACACCTTCACCGAAATTCTGACATGTTAAGAGATTCTGTAGTTGATGCTGAAACTCACAGTTTTCCCCAAGCTGACAAAGTTTAAGGTTTGATTCTTCTAGGTCTTCCTTTAATGCCTGTGAGAGCATCTTAGGTTGCATTTCTTTTGACAGTAGTTTCAAAATGTGTTGTATTTTGTAAATATCCCAATCTAGGTAGCACTCATTCAGGTTAATCAGTATTTTGAACTTTTCCTTCAAGGATTTCAGGTCAGTTTTTGGACCAATGGTAACACAGTCATTGTAGTACAGACAACTTGACTTGTAAATCTTGCCATCAGTAGCAGGCAAGTACAGTGGGTTCAGCGACTGGAGATTTTGCTCATCAGAATGTCCCTTCAAACTTTCAAAAAAATGTTGAACAGCCCTTTTTGCAGTCTTTTTCTGGTTTGGGTGTAAGCAGTCCATATCTTTTGTATCCTCATAGAGTGCTCTCAGGACTGTGCAGTAATGGTCTGTAGTTGCCTGCTCAGTAACACCAATCCTTTGGAAGACATCCCTGTAAGGTGCCAGTTTGCATGGAAGTTGATATAGGAATGGTCGGAATTCCAGGTCATGTTTTAATGACATTACTACCTGGTTTGGTTTCACCAAACTTTTGTCGTCTTCTACAAGAATAAATGGAATGTCTGATAGGGACTTGGAGTCGAAGGATATGTTTTTTTGAAGAAAAGCATATGCTGCTTCTATAACCTTTATTCTAGTTTTTAGAAGTTGTTCATTTTTGCAGTCGACTTTGGAAACATTTTGGAGATTTTGAAGAAACAAATCTTGTGGGGGTAGATACAAGGCGCCAGACCTTTCTAATACCCTAAGACTTCTGAAAAGGAAGTAAGTCTGAAAAGGAAGTATTGGCATGGAGGTCCAAACCAGTTCTTCATCATTATCTTTTAGTCTCACCATTGATCCTTTCAAAGCAATAAACTGTTGTCCTCTCCTGTACGGAGGATGCAATTCACATAACTCAACAGGCACTTCAAAAGGGTAGATGAATTTAATGTCTGACAGTGTTTTGAGGAAATGTTCTTTAAGTTCCTTTTCATTAATCTCGAAGAGAGCCTTCAGTAAAGCATCTGTTTTCGGTTTCAGGATTTTTACAGAAACCCCCTTTGTGGCATCGTGAGCAACTAAAGATGCAAAATTGATGATGTCATCCTGTGATGGTATCATCTTCATTCCAAGGTCCTTCAGCAATGTTTTGAACCCACAGTGTTCATTTTGTATTTCTGTGAAAAATGGCTGTGGGATAAACTTCTCTTTTAAATCCATTGTTTTGAAAAGTTTATTATCCTTGTCGTAGAAAAAAGAAGCTTCTCGTAGGCACCCCTGCATGTCTCGGATAAACTTCACTTGTTTTAGAACAGAGGTGATCAGATTTTTGACTTTCTGATATTGACAGTGATACTTATCGATTATTATCAACAGCAACTTTATTGCTTGAAGTATTTGTGACTCTGACAGTTGTTCAAGTTTATAAAGAAGTACAGAGGTGAAAAACTCCAAGTCATTTATTACTTTGATATCTAATTCTTTTGCAAGTAGTTGATTACTATAAGTATTCTTGAGAAATGCAATTGTACTATCCACCTGGTACAAATCTGTACAAGTTACATTGCATTTTGAATTCAGAAAGAACACCTCTTTAAACCTGTTAATGCTTTGCCGGTGTCCCTGCATCATTTCAAAGAGAGGTAAAGACCTGAGTTGGTCCTTGTATAACTGCTTGTTCTTGCATTTCTGTAGACCCTCCAAAAGGAATAGTAGCATTTTGTCATACTCAATTGGATTGGATAATTCACTCCATTGTAGTTCTTTCTTACGAGTCAGCTGTTGAAGAACTAAGGAATGTTCTCTAGTTTGTAGTAAGTTAGGTCCGATTATGTGATGTCTAATATTGAGTGGCAAATGGGAAAAGCCAAGTTGGGCAAAGCCAATTTTTGACAGAAGTCTGCCAATGCTGTCTGGTTCTGATTCGCTAATCACATTTTGCAAGCAATTAAGTGAAGCCAGGATGTTTTGATTGTGCTGTCTTGGATTTGAAACAGGTAAGATTCCAAGGTCTCCAAAATGAAATTTTAGTTCATTGAATTCTGCCATATTATTCTGTTTTGAAGACTCAGTGATGACAAACATGCTATTGAAATATTTCCACAGTCTTTTCATCCAATCTTCATTTTTCTTTTCTAAAACTGGCCATGAGCAGCAGTCATCATCAGAGACTTCCTGAGCCAGTTTTTCTCTGATAAACTGTGCAGAATCAGCGATTGTGAAATCTTTCAGAAATCCAGCCTCTTTCAGTGAATCCATAATGCTATTCTCACTTTTTAAAAACAGATGATTTAACTCTGGGAACAGATCATGAAATTGTGTAGTATATTTTGGTGCTTCCAACTGAAACCTCCTCACAATGTCATCATGAGTTAATAAAAGCGGCAGACCCTCTACACAGCTGATGTTTTCTTT
The DNA here is from genome assembly GCF_902713425.1 of Acipenser ruthenus. NCBI lineage: Eukaryota > Metazoa > Chordata > Actinopteri > Acipenseriformes > Acipenseridae > Acipenser > Acipenser ruthenus. Next base: position 9,673,253 of record NC_081227.1, read on the forward strand.
CTTTACATCCTTAAGGCAATAATCTAAAAGAAGTTGTAATTGGCTTTCCTTTTTCATTGGCGACTGATTAATATGTAGAGAAAGGCTATCGTTTTGGTTCAGTAAAGGATGGGCCATCAGAAACTTCCTGAGAGATTCTGGATTCAGGGAAGTAACATTTGTTCCTGCTCTTTGAAATCCTTCCAATATTCTTTCCAAGTTTTTAAAGGGGAAAACTAATTTCATCTCCATGCTTTGTAAAGCCATTACTTCATCCTCCGTGTAAGTTTCAGTTATGAAGTGAGGTTCCTCTGTACACTTTTGTTTTCCAACACTAGACCAGGAAACTGTAAGTATCTTTATTGGATCTAGGTCTGTTTGTTTGTAATGTGTATTTTCCCACAAGAATACAGGAATAAGCTCCTGTTTCCTAACATGGATAGATCTGTAGACCTGGTGAACTGTATCTTGCCACTGTGGGTGTATTTCACAAATACTAGGAAAGAGTCTTAAAAATGGTTCAAGATCCTCATTGCAGATTTCTTTATTTTTGAATCTTGAAGTCATGTCATTCTGCTTGAACAAATCCTCAATTATGTATGAAAGCAGGTCACCATACAATGGAGCAATTACATAGATCTTTAAGTATTCATTCCACTCAGACTTCACATTTGGACCATCTTGTTTCCAGAGGTCCCTCCTGGCAAAATCAACTGCAAAGTTCCCATTGACGTGAACAGGGAGTCCAGTTTCAACCGGTAAAGGAAGGGAGCAGAAGGCTCTGCCTTCTATATTAAAACTCAGACTTGCTGCAATAGCTCCTTGGGGCAATAGCATTTGATCCAGTTCAAGTTCTTGCATAGAAGCACATATCCTTTCCTCCTGTATACCCACTTGCTTTGCTAGTATCCATTGTGTTGGTCTTTTCTCTTTGCAGTGAATTTCAATCTCATACACAGTTTTGTAGGGCTCTATATCTGCCACTTCAGTTTTAAGATCTGCAATCTTTTGCACTTTTTCCTGGAAGTCTTGTCTCTTTTTCATACTCTCTTCAGACATCTTTATTTCCACAGTGAACAGTGTCTCCAGTTTGTTGGTTTCCTTTCCAAGTTTTTGGAAGGTTATATTCTGTATGTTGTTTAAAAACAGTATGAGACTCGCTGAGTCTTCCCTCAGCACATCAATCAAACTGTTGATATCATCATCGTTTACAACCTGTGCATTTGCTATTTTTGAATTTGCAGCCATTTCAGATGTTCGCAGGGGAATTCGAAAGAGCGTGCCCTTGTCAAGGTCATAAAATGAGGGCAAGTAGGTCTCATAGACATCTGGAAATGTTGTTTTGAACTCATTGTTAATGGCTATTTCACCACCAGGATCTCTATGCGTAGCAGTTTGCAGGTAGGCAACATTAGGGTCAAAAACACACAGACGACTGTCCCCTGATACAAAAGAAGGGCAGTCTGTTAGGTGATAGACAGAGTTAAATCCCAGGCCGTACTTTCCAGTCTTCTCTGGATCATTTCCTTTTCCTCCCTCTCCCAGACGCTGAATTCCTTCAAAGTCTTTTTCCGCAAACCTTTTGTTGTTGTAGACACAAAGTGCGGGCCCTTGTAGCGGAATCCACTGCTTTCCAAAGGTTTTCTCAGTGGGGTGGTCTCTTTGGTCCCATATGAAATGTATTTCAGTTGCCTTGGCATCATCAGCATTTTGTATTAGCTCCTTCAGTATATCTTTCTTGGATGGGTATGCCTTGATAATGTTTGATAGACGTGCTGTAAGCTCTTCATGGGCTCCGAATGGTTTCATCCAGCGTGACAACGGATCCACTGTCATATCAGCCAGGGCTTTGTGTTTTGTGGTCTGTACTTTTAGCCGAAGAGCAACTTCACGGTTTATATGCTTGTGGCAGAGAGCTTTATTCTCATTAAGCACCAGCCAGGGTGTGTCATTATAGTGTAGCTTGCTGGCTGGTCGAAGCACACCCTTGGTGTCTGGAAGCAAAATGTTCTGGACTTCATAGGAATCAGTATCTTCCTCTTCGGGAAGCTCACCAAAGCCTGTTGTAATCACTCTAAGACTCAGATCAAGATCGGATTTATTAAGGCTTTTGCCTTTGTAAATTTCAGATATCTGCTGAAGCACAGAGGTGTAATCTAAATGTGAGAAACTCTTTTTAATGCCAATACACCTCCAGAGGTGATCATATTTTGTGTATTCGGACGGCAGTTTGTAAAGATAGGGGGTAGCATCAAATGACACTTGGCGGGCAACTTTATCAAAGGCCACAAACTTTCCTTCAACAAAGATGCAATTAAATTTCAGATCCCTAGCAAGGATTTCCCAGGAGGAGTTTGGCTTCTTAAGATATTTGTTGAGATAGGAGTAACATGTTTCAACAATGATATTCATTTCAGTGGGCTGTATCTCATGGCAACAGTCAGAAGCTTTTTTTAGCTGCAATATCACAGTCTCCAAGGATGGTTCTTTGTCCAAACCCAAGATTGATATGACATTTGAAGACATTCTAAAGTCTGACTCGAACTTCATTTTGGCCAATATTGGTTGAATCATATTGACAAGCCTCTTGTGTTTGTGGCTGTATAACTCCTTTGGTTTTCTAAGACAGACATTTTTTGCAGGAGAGAAGGGGGGTAGCGCTGGAAGAAAGACAATATCCTGAATCATTTGTTGGTCTGCATTGTTCATCTTTACATTGTTCAGCAGTGCCAAAATGTTCTGTGCTCTCTTGTAAGCTTTTGCCTTATTTTTTTGCCATAAGTATTTCACTGTTTGTGCTCTCTCTAGGAGTTGAGAAACAGAGGCGTTGTCTTTGATCATGCCAAGAGTTTCTAGTCTTGCGAGTCTCTCTGGATCAAGAAAATTTCCTTCTGATCCTGTAGGGATCCTACCATCTTCTTCATCATACAGGAGGGCAATTTTTCCCTTTGGGTGAATGAGATTTTGAATATATTGCAGCTCCCCTCTCTTGCAGGATGGAATGCAGGGTTTGGCTTTTAACATTTCATCAATGCTTGGGTTTCTCATGTCAATTGCATGGAGGACAAATACATTCCTTGTGCAAGCGTCCATGGATTGCAAATTGTCAAAGACTATTTTGCTGTAGAATTCAGGCCAGCCATAAGTGTGTTTGTCAATTATGTCACCATATCCATTAGCAGTAAAACCTTTTCTCACCCAATCTGGCAAGACCACAGCTTGAAGTGGTCGCTTTAGCCGGTCAGCAAATTCTTTACTGGCAGTTATTCCTATTTTCTCAGTGTTGATGATTTTAGAATCCAGAAATCGTGCGTTGTCAATAGCACACCAGTCACTTCCATTACAGAGTAAATTTAAAGGATAACCTTGAAATCCCTTTGCCACTGCTTCGTAAAATGCCTTTGCAGTTGCAGTAAATGGCTTCAAAACCTTTTCCATGTTGGGCCAGAATGTGTAATAGTCATAGTCTTCAATCTTGCCTTCTTGACACATCTTTTGTAATTGCAGGAGCGTTGTTATATATGCTACATTTACTGTGTCCTGTAGTAATGCTTCATTCCAATCTCCCTTTAAGCCAGTGGTCCAGAGATTCTTTCTGTTGGAAGTGACTGAGAATGATCCATTAATGTGAACAGGGAGCCCAGAATGGATAGAAAGTGGAAGGAAACAAAAGACCTGGCCAGCAGCAGCTTCAGTATCTGGTCGCCACTTCTCAGGTGCTTCCTTACTCTTGATTAAAGGAACAGCCACACTTCCAAGTGGAAGAGCCAAAACACTCTGTCTTGCATCACAGACCATTTGTAGGGCTTTGCCTACACCAAAGCAGGAGTGAACTAGGAAGTATTGGGACATCTTCTTAGAATTTGGGACTTCGGATCTGATCTCCTTAATAGCGAAAGTATTAATGTCAATAATTTTCCTGCATTTTCCATTAAAGCTCTCCAGTCTGCTAACAGAATTATTCTGCAGGTGTCTGAATGGGATGTCATCTGCCACATCATAATTGCAGAACTCATTTCTAGTCAGTGTCAGGATTGGGGTGGCACTATTTTGGTGCTCCGTGCTTGCTGTTTGGAACAATACTTCTAAACTGACCTTTTCAACTCTCCTTAAAAAGAGCAACATGTTTTGAGAGGTTTCTTTAAAAGTAGATGCTAGTGACTGGATCCTGTTCTCATCATAGCACTTGTTGCTTATGTCAGACCTGTCAACTTCCACTGCTGTCCTGAAGGGGAGTTTTATTAGGGTTCCTTGATAATGAAATTGGTCAGCTTTTATATCGCATCCAAATATGTTATGGTATGGTTTAAACTGGCCTGGAAATCTCTTGACCATACGGTCACTTCTGGAAAGGTCAAGCTTGATTCCAGGGTTGGATTTGCTTTTAATATGTTTCTCGAGATGTGTGACATTTGGGTCAAAGATTAGCAGAGTCTTGCCACTCAAGATTGAAGGTATATCTGTTATGTGATACACTGCATTAAACCCCAATCCGAAATTCCCTATCTTTTCTGCTTGATTTTCCTTTGAGGCTGAGCCTATTTTAGTTATGTTTTTGAAATCATCTTCAGTGAAAACCTCATTGTTGTGGGACCAGAGTGCTGGACCATGGCATGAGGCCATACCCGGGTCAATGAGACTCTCTGGGGAGTCCTTGTTTTGCCTCATATCCACCAGAAAGCAGCAAACCGTCGCCTTAGCATCCTCCGCATTCTGGATTAGCTCTTTGAAAAGGTCGCTTTCCTCATCGTATTCTTTGAGAATGTTTTTTATTCTGGAAGTTACAGCTTCAGTTTGCCCACACTGCTCAATAAATTCCGGCATCAGTATCCTTGTGCTGAGATTGCGAATCTGCAAGTATTCGGCTGTGGCCTGGAGTATTTCCTTATGAACAACATAAAACTCCTCTTCCTCTTCCTCTTCCTGGAGGTCATCCAGTGCTTCTGGTGAAATATCACGATACAGGCCTTTGGACAAGGGCTGCAAACAAAAATCCCCATCTATGCCTTTCTTGTGTACTGGCACTGGAAGGTCATTTTCACAATTTAGACTTTTCAGATCTTGATTGGTCTTCCGCATCCACTCTAGAATAGAAATAGCTAACTGCAGTTCCTCTGTCCTTCCACTGATTATGCGGGAATCAATGTCCTTCTTCAGTTCATACAGTAGTTTAACCACTTCATCAGGACTCAGAGAATCCCGGACGCAACACTTTTTCAACAAGTCACTGTACTTTGACAACTCTGACGGGACCTTCTTTATGCAGTGGCTCAAGTCTAATTCCTTTGGGTACGTAAGGATAATGTCTTTCGGCTGTGAAAATCCATCTCCATTCCAAATGGGAAGGTCAGTTAGATTTGCAAACCCAGCAAGGTTCTCCTGAATGTGGCTGTAGATCGAGATTGCATTTATCAGGATTAAAAACTTATCTTCAGCTTTATAATTCTCAGACAGTACTTTGAGATTTTCAATGACCTTCACAGGTGGAGGAGGATCAATCAGTCCTAAAACTTTGCACGCCTTACTTTTAAATTTTGTAGTGAGAGGGATGACTGAGCCAATTAAACTGCCCAAACTCGAGTCCTTTATGTCTTTAGGTTTATGCCAATTAGGACTTTCTTTTTGTGTTCCTTTTTCACTTGGCACCCAAGCCAGTGAGCAAAGAGTTTCCAGCTGCATGGAAGAAAACTTGAAGAGAACGTCTGTATCATTACAAACAGTTATTAAAGCATCTGACTTTTTACGAGCTTGGTCATTTTTATCTCGATCCACTTCTGTTGCAGCCTCTAGGAATTCAAATGCTTTGATATCTTGAAGTGAAGATCTCAAACCTAGGTCACGCAATGTCTTCAGTATACCTCCTTCATTGAAATCTTCAGGTGGAAAGAAGTTGCGACTGAACAGGTCTCTGAATGTTTTTACCTCTGGGTCAAACAGGTCAGAGGGTTGCATCGAATTCAGAAACTTCAGCTTTTTACATTTCTCACGGATTAAATCATTCTGGTTGAAAATCATGTCACTGTTGCTCAAAATCCACAGCATATTTTTGCTCTTTTGGTGATCCTCATAGAGACCATCTTCAACCCCTGTTATAACTTGCAGAGCGACATCAGAAGCAGCCAGAAGTTTGCCCTTTAGTTGTAAGAGAAGTTTTCGATCACATTCATCTGTGCACTTCAGGACTGTTTTAGGCAGGATTAGGTCTTCTGGAATTCTGGGCAATGTATCACAATTTATTGCTGCATTGTTTGTGGCAGCTGTGAGACCCTTACTGGAAGATGTGAGAGAGGGCATTTGGTGAAAGATGGGTAGTTCAGAAATAAGACTTTTCTCAGCCTCTGAAAAGGTGTTCGCATTAGATAGAAAGCTCCTTATCTGTTTTCTTTCCTCCACAGACATAAAACAAAGTTTAGTTTTGACAGCATCAAGACCAAGGTTGGAAAGCAAGGTTAGGAAGTTATTCACAGATGGAAGAAATATGTAATCTTTTAGCTTGGGATGATCTAAAAATGCATCACTCTGCTTGATTACTGTGCCTCCAAGCTTTCCTATTATGTCAACAATTTCTTTTCGCAAATGGTATCCATTAAGCTCCTGAAAAATCAATGTTGTGTTCTTTATTAGACGTGCCAGTTTAACTGTCCCTTTTGCTTCAGCTTGGCATCTGAGTGGTATAACCGGCAGTCCTTCAAAGGGACGGAGGTCAGCAGGACAGTGTCTTTTCAGGAATTGCCAGAGTTGAGGGAGCCATTTGTCTGATGCATGCAAGTTGTTTCTTGTATCCCAGCTGACATGGTCCAAGCCATGGGCCCAATTAAATGGGAGAGCATCTTTTATGTTGTCAGTCACAAGCCTCACATTCAAGCACTGTACACTTAAGTCATCTGGGGGAAAAAAATGAAGGCCATCAAAGATCTAATTTCCACTTTACTTGATTTCAGAGTACGTCTGAATAACACAGATTCAACTAGGATTCATCATGTTCCCATTACTTTTGAAATATTAGAAGACAGTACAAAACGAGTCTTACTCTTTGAAGCCAATCTCTGTAGCGCAGTACGAACAGTGGGCTTCAGATCTTCAGAAATGAACCTCTTTTCCAGTCCAGGTAGCAGTGTCCTGTATAGATAATAGCAACTTAGTATTAAAGGGGAACTTTAAAGCACCCACATTTTTATAGAATACTAAATGCATTTTCTCATCCTTTAATATGTTTCTTGAATTCCCTGTTGAAGATTCTGCTTTGAATAAAAAAAGAGAGAATGGTCAAACTCTCAAACACTTTGCCCTTGAAAAGTTATATTTCTGTCCCAATAGAAATTGGGATTGTTTGATTCTCTTTATCATTGCATACAGCTTCTTCTTTTTTTAATTGACTTTGCTTTTTAATTTTTTCTATTTGCACCTCATCTTTACAATGGACTAGATGAGCTGCTTTTGTTGTTTGAGCTTTTTGAAAATGTACATTTGTGATGATATGAGCAGAAGCAGAGCCAGAAAATGGCAGTAAAAACATGTGACATGATGCATGCAGTGTGAAGTATCCTTTTTCTTTTTAGTTTCCATTTAATTTTTTGTTACATTTTACATTTGACTGTTGGAAATAGCTTTCTAGATTTGGGACTTACCTTGGGAAGTCTTCACTGTCAATGAAAACCTTTTCACCACAGCTGGAGGCTTGAAAGCTGGTAAAAGATCCATCGCTCAAAGGCAGCAGTGGAATCCTTTCAAGTTCCTTGGAATCTTCACATCTGAGTATGAACTCCAGCAGCAGGATCTTTTGATCACGAGGTGTTGAATCCAAGTTACAGCGGTCAAGAATTTTGCGTATAAATGCAGGGGTGGCCACTGTTAGCCGGCATTCTGACACTGATCGAACCATGTCGTAGACATGGCTAGGAACCTTGACCAAAAGCTTCTGTTGGGATAGGAGGAAACTTTCCACAGCAGCCATAATTTCCGGATCTTCACCCAATTCTTGAAAGACAGCGTCCTCTGCTCTTATCCAATCTGTGGCCCTGTGTGCTGAACAAAGGACCCTGCATTCTACTAAGAGCCTGGCCATGCTGTTTACCATCGTCGCCCAACGTTCTTGGTGAGCTATGCTTTTCAGGTCGGGCCAGAGGTTGTAGACCATTGATGGGTTCATGGATGGGCCTTCATGGAGGGTTAAGGCAATGGCATCCAGAATGATCTGGCAGTATGCTGACGGGAGGAGTTTTTCAACCAGGAGCTCGTTCCACTGAGCAGCCTCATCGTGCTTCTGGTCTTCCTCCACCCATTTGATGTATCGACGATTGTCTGTGAGCCCAAAACATGCATTCACGTGGACCGGCAGGCCTATGATGTTGGTGTCATTGTCGGGCAGTGGCAGGAAACAGCTGAGACGGCCTTTGAATTTACCATTGTGGTTGGCGTCTAAGGGGAAGGCAAGCCCAATACAGGGCCGATAGTTCAGCTTTTCAGCAAGTTTGTGTAATTCATCATGTTCGCCAGCAGTTGCTGTGAAGGTAGACACCAGCCACTTACAGCTCTTCTCTTCAGAAGGATTCACACTTGATATAGTTTTCAAGAAAGAAGTGGCTTCTGCTCCCGAGAGCAAGTTCAGTCTTTCCTGATCTGTGCCGCCAGGGATCACTTCTTCCTGCGAGGCTGAGATGGTAAGAATGTTCTCAACATTGCCATCTCGGTCAATATGCTTCAGTGAGATGTAGGCTACATTTCTCAAGAAGAGTAAGCACATGTCTGCATCAGTTCTGAAGGAATCAAAGAGATCGAAGACCCGGCTTTGGTCATACAGGTTGCCCGATATCTGTGAAAGCTCTTTCCGCATTGGAAATCGAAACAGGGTTCCCTGGAAGTTTTTGTCTCGAAGCACATCATCCCAAGATGCATGGCTGCCAGTCACACTCAGGGTTTGTTTCAGTGGCTCAAACTGGTTTGAATATTTCTCTAGTTCTTCTTGATCATCTTCATTCTCTAAAGACCACTTACATCCACCATCCTCAAAATATTTGTTCTGGGGGTCCATGAAGCCCACATTTTTACCACTGAAGATGCATGGCAGATCTTAAACAAAAACAAAAAGGAAGGTGTAATGGTGATTTCTTGTTGTCTTTTGCATTGAGCTACAAGCCAAACGAGGACTACTTTCTGTTTTACTTGGAGAAACTTTTTATTTTAAAAGATCCAGCAATACCATTACTAACAAATCATCAGCCTTTGTATGACAACCTTGGTCCGACATTACTGTTCAAAATACATTACATATTATGCACCTTTCATTATCACTTAAAGATCAAGGTTTTTATTTAAGTTATCAGTCCACAGCAAAGATGGATGCTCATGGAGAGTAGATTCTGTGCAGCTTAAGTCATATGATCACAAAATATCCAACATAGATAAACAAAATGCTCTAATTCTGACTTTCAGCCACTGTTCTTACCAGTTATATGGTAAACAGAGTTGAAACCAATGCCAAAACGTCCAATTCTGTTTGGATCCCTGTTTTTGACACTCCTTCCTGTAGCCTGAATACCACACCAATCTTCTTCTGTGAAGACCGCGTTGTTGTAAGCCAGCAATGCAGGTCCTATGAGAAACAACATGTTACCTGGGGTCTTAAATTTAAAAACAAAAGCTTCCCTTAGCCCAGTCAATATTCATATATTCCATTTGCCATCTAACATGAAGGAGGTTTAAAAAATTCTAGAATCCTGTAAAATCTCTCAAGCGTATTGCGAAACAAACTCTTAACAGACTAATGTGTTTTAAATGAATCATGGACTAAATCGGGACTGTTTCTTCGTAAGAACGCAATGAAAGCAATAATACTGTATATTGTATTTATTAAATGCATATGAATGTTTGTTCTAAAATTAGCAATTGCACAAGGTATAGCTAGAACAAAAAGTATTACTGGGTGCTCAGTGCATATTTCCCTGTGAAGGTGCATGTTCTCAGAGAAATGTGTAGTTTGTTATTCAGTAACCTAAATTGACTACAAAAGTAAAACTAAATTCAAATAGATATTAAATTATTTAGCAGTTTGGTTGTTAATGGCGTTTTGTTAGCATCAGTGTGGTGTGAGCAGAGCAGTACAATGAGGCCTCATGTTTGTGAGGGGCAGATCATACCTCGGCTGGACTGTAAAGCCTGCATGCAGTGCGCAAGTTAAATTAAACTTTACCGGTGGTGTAACTGAAGGGCAGACCTTGCCATGAATAAAGTAAAGGGGTGTAATGTTTTATAAAAAAAATTAAATTACACATTTATCAACCTAATTCTAGGTGGGATTTTTATATGAAACCGAGTGATTTGATATAACCATGTGATATATTTATATAATAATTAAATTACACATTTATTAACCTAATTCTAGGTGGGATTTTTATATGAAACCGAGTGATTCGATATAACCATGTGATATATTTATATAATAATTACACATTTATTAACCTAATTCTAGGTGGGATTTTTATATGAAACCGAGTGATTTGATATAACCATGTGATATATTTATATAATAATTACACATTTATCAACCTAATTCTAGGTGGGATTTTTATATGAAACCGAGTGATTTGATATAACCATGTGATGTATTTATATAATAATTACACATTTATTAACCTAATTCTAGGTGGGATTTTTATATGAAACCGAGTGATTCGATATAACCATGTGATATATTTATATAATAATTACACATTTATTAACCTAATTCTAGGTGGGATTTTTATATGAAACCGAGTGATTTGATATAACCATGTGATATATTTATATAATAATTACACATTTATTAACCTAATTCTAGGTGGGATTTTTATATGAAACCTAGTGATTTGATATAACCATGTGATATATTTATATAATAATTTTCTAGCAGTGGGTAAATGGTTTCTAGTGTAAATTGTTTGATTAATGGTTTCTTCTAAGGAGAGAAGTGATCTCTGACCAAGTATGGGAGGCTGTGACAGAGTAATGGGGAGTAGAGAGAGATGGGTGCTGCAGGAGTGTCCAGGCTATATATAAAAATATATTGGTGCTGTTTTTCTTTATTCATCCTGCCATTAGGAATTTCTTTTAGTTTTTTCTTTTGTAAAAAGTTATTTATTTTTGAAAATGTGTTTTGTTATGATTTCGTTCACTTCAGTTCTTGGAACTTTAAAAAAATAAAAATAAAACGAAACTTCTGTTGTCCGTGTGCTTCCCTGAGTCATCATTTTTGGCAACTTGACGTATCCTAACCAGGAGCTTGATTTAAAATCATGTCATAAACAGTGCTGAACTTACCTTGAAACCTGTGGAGGTCATCTTGACAGAGATTGTCAGTCCCATAATTCCTTTCATCATACAGAAACACAACCTTTGTTGCTTTTGCATCATCAGCATTCTGAATCAGTTCCTGTTAATGTACAAACAATTTTATCAGACACCCACGAGATTGAATTGGATGTCCCTCGTTTTCTAATGCGTGTGAATTGATCATTTGTTATTTGATATTCTTCAGGGGGAATTATGTCAGTTTAGAAGCAAAATAGCAAGTGTGTCAAGCTACTGAAACACGCTTTGAAGTGATAATAACATTATCGGTTAATACCATTCCAAGATAAGTATATACAGGTCCCTCCAGAATTATTCACACCCTTGATTCAATGTTACAAAAAGTTGGTTTTAGCAACAACAAAAAGTGTACACATTTTTTTTTTTTGCATAAATCCATGCAAACATGATACATTGTCAGACTCTCATTGTTACAATCGCAAAAACATCTCTGTCCAATTGCATTTTAATGTTTAGAGGTGTGAATAACCTTCAGTTTTTGAAATAAAATGCAAATGTTAGACAAATATATTTTTGTGAAGTCCAATACTGTGTTTGAAAATATTAATGTTTTCATTCATTTATGCAACAAATACTGAATGTACACTTGCATTTATTTTGCTAAAACCCATTCTAGTCTATGAAAGGTGTGAATAATACTGGAGGGCACTGTATCTATCACCTTTGACATATTTTCACCATATGGGGCCTGTGTCACTCAGTTCACCTTTTGAATGAAACACCAGCTCTGTCACATTCATTTAATGCATAATCATCAACCATAAACATTCCCAGAATGGATTTGAAGAATACTGAGCTGGCCAGGAACCAATACTGGTGTTAGTGTCCCCTTCCGTCACACACAGATGCACTGCCTAATAGACAATAGCATGTCCCCAAACTATTCCAAATCATACTGGTTAATACATAGTGGACCTGCTGCGGAAAGCAGGTCCTTCTCAATCCTTACTTTTAATATCTGTCCGCCGTCAGGATATCTGTGCAGAATATCTTTCAGGTAGTTGAGAAAGGGAGGTGTTGTGGCCTGAAACTTCCTTCTCCTTAAAATAAATAAAAGCATGAGTTTACCATGGTACTATACTATACTATACTATACTATACTATAGGGCAGGGAGCTCCAACCCTTGTCCTGGAGAGCCCCTATCCAGCAGGTTTTATAGGTAACCATTAAATCATCCATTTCTAAACACCTGGAACAATTTCGTTGTGATCAATCAAGCAGGTGATTTGTTAAATGAAGTAATTTGGAGATCGTTTGGAACAAAATGAAAAAAAGCAGCCACTTCACACCTCAATTACTAGTCCCCTTCATTGATCAATAACTTCCATGTGTTCCCAGTCTTTAGAAATTGGTGATTTAGGGTGACCTACAAAACCTAGGGGCTCTCCAGGACCAGGGTTGGGGACCTCCTGCCCTGCTGGTTTTTGTTCTAACCATGCTCTCAATTACTTAATTGAACACTCAATTGAACTAACAATTTGGCTAATCAGAGCTTTTCAGTTATTTTAAAGTGTTGGAGATTTCAAGTTACGTATAACTTTGTATAAGGAACTTTAAGTTAAAACCATTTAAAGAGTCTAATTAAGCAAATTGTTAGTTCAATTGAGGGTTCAATTAAGTAACTGAGAGCTCGGTTGGAACAAAAAGCCGCAGGACAGGGGGTCCCCAGGACCAGGGTTGAGAACCACTGCTATAGGGCTTTACCATCATATTTTTGACAGCAACAAAGTACAGAGCCATATCACTTTACCATGGTATCGTATCATCAAATGTGTTATGTATATTATATACCAGCCTCATTATCTTACATGTTTATTCTGATATCAATTCAATATCAATTTCACATCATATCACTATATAATGTTCTGTTTGCTTTTTCCAGAAAAAATACAACATGTTGCAGGTTAATGGAAACATACCGTTTGGTGTTTTCACTTTCTCTGTCCAATTTTCTTTTTCTTCCTCTGTCCATCTCTTAACACACAGTACATGGACAGGCAAGTCAATCAATTTGTTAATATCTCCTTCCACCAGCAGAGGTCATGCATGGTCTTCTGTAACTGGTTAATAGGGAAATAAAATGCTGTATATATTATTGTTAGAATTGCTTGTGTGTAGTTTAGTGTACATAATAATCCAGCTTGACTGTGACTATTACAATCAACTGCAATATTTTCAAATCTAAAGCTAGTACATTAATAACATCTCCTCTTAATAACCTTCACTGCATATCAACATATCAAGTGATGGAACAACTTGACTATTTAAAAGTTCGAACTTTTCTATTCTAATCAGGAAAACTTAACAGATTCATACAACACATTCATACACACTACAGGGTTGCTAGGGTGTGGCCGTGATTCAAAGGTTATCAATTATATATAGAACTACCTGTTACTGTTCTGTGTAGGTAATGCATTAATTTACTTTATACAATGGGTTGGGAGCTATCTGCGTCCTGATTGGCTAATAGGCATTGAATTACTAAAGGCATTGAATTACTAAACAGCAACCAATGGGAAATGCTCAGAGGGGATGGGTTAAAAGCCGGAACGAGACGGATCGGCCCGGAACGGTACTTTAATGAATTCAATTGCTTTAAAAAACAGCATAAAAAGATACAGACACATGAGGGGAATATTTTAACAATCAGAACCGATTAATAACGCGCTGTCATTAACCCGTTCCGAACCCATCTTTCATTTCATTAAAGTACTAATCGGTGGCCCTTTGCAGGTGTTTCCATCAAGGCTGAAAGGTGTAGTTTGTATAGACAGTAAAAATCAACGAACATCCCCTCGGCTAAATGCGCATTCTTGAATTCGCAGTAGATCAATTCATATTAACCCATTTCATGCAGTGAATCGGCAATTAAAGGTCGGTTAACACTTCGGACAGTTTTTGTAAGTATGTTACTCACTGTATTATGTGCATCTTATTTTTCGTCTTCTAGGCAGCTTTATTAATCAAGCTGTTTATTGCACACAATGGTAAATGAAAGATGTTTTTTTTCAATAGTGTTATGATGTCCTAGTTGTATTGTGTGTATCATTTTCATGCTCTGTATTCATTCGGAACGCCGTGTTCCGGACGGTTTTGTCTATACAACTGTTTGTTGCACGGAATGGGAAATGAAAGATGGGTTCGGTGGTTTTTTTCAGCAGTGTTATGTTGTTCCCACTTAGTTGTATTGTGTGTATAATTTTCACGTCGTCTTTGCACCTTCGAAACCCAGTGTTCCGGGAGCTTTTTGGTGATAAAAAGAGGGTTCTGGCCCGAAACGGGTTAATGACAGCGCGTTATTAATCGGTTCTGATTGTTAAAATATTCCCCTCATGTGTCTGTAACTTTTTATGCTGTTTTTTAAAGCAATTGAATTCATTAAAGTACCGTTCCGGGCCGATCCGTCTCGTTCCGGCTTTTAACCCATCCCTGCTTTTAACGTGTTCGCGCTTGCCCTGGAAAAAGGTTTCTGACATAAGCATTAATTCGCATAAATAACAATCAGTCACTAAATATTAACCATATTTTTTATTGTTGTTAAAAAAAAATACCAGTATTTCTTGGCGCTGCCACACAGCATCGCCGCAATATACTCTGTACTGAGTGAGCTCCACAAATGGCGAGGTGCTGGGAACATGAGGCTCCGCAGGACAATGCTGCTTCCTAGTATCTAACTTTACAGATCAACGCCGCTTCCCCGTTTAAACCCCACGACCTAACTACAGTACAACATGGGCTGCTTGCACTATACTTTGTCCTTCCAGACAGCAATGCAGAAGATCAGGAATTGTTTTCTTTTTTATTTTAAATTGTTTTTTATTTTAACTTGCTTCGTGTTTTTTTTTTTTTTTAACGCGCTTTATAAATGTAATACATTATTAAGTATTATAGAGGAAACACACAGAGCACATCAATAAATAAACACACTGAACCCAAATTCAACAAGTATGCGGAGACGTCAAGTTCAAAACTTCATACAAATTACACTTAGCTTTAAAGTAAGAGGATATATAGAGAATATAAGTAGTTAGCAAAATACACAGAAAATGCAGTTAATAAACTCCATCTTAACGTGTGATGTAGCCAACACTGCAGGTATAATTAAAACAGTTCCTAAACTCAATAGTAACAATAATCATCCTGTATTCATGTGGATTGCATTATTTCTGGCTAAAAGTTTCCGTTTTTAAAAGTACGATATGAGATTTGCCGACAACAACAATTACCTACCTTAACCTCAGGTGAAGAAACAGAATGCAATTGTACTATGAACAGGACTGACTTTATAGTAAGACTCCACCCAACTACAGAACTGTTTCCTACGTCATACCGGAGAAATATTGTTTTGTTTATTTGGGTAGTTTCGTTTTCGTGGATGCAGATGGATGAAATGAAAGTTAAATGAAATGTACCCGATGCCCATTTAAACATATTTTGCGCCCAGTTGTTGCTTCTTTTTACCCTCATGTCTTGATTGAGTTAATGAATGGTTCTCATTTTGAACCTGCATTTCGCAGTAATCGCCGAATTCAGCGTATTGGATAGTCAGACGTGATGGGGAAAAAAAAATAATAATACTTCAAGCATTTGTATAAAATATTAATATTATAAAGACATTGTTTGATATACACATTCACACCTACAAAACACGATTTCAACAACCAAGGCAAGTAAAAAAAAAAAAATAGTGATCTCCTTTTTCAGTGAAGTATTACAGCTGGTGGTGTGGAGTTTGTTACATGATAACTTTACTCAGACCACCTGCTCTCCAAATACCTTGGTACCCCTGAACAGGTACTTGTCTAATTAATAGGACCTCGTAGAATTTACTGGATTATAACTTACACCAGCAGTGTATAGTAACATTATTTGAGTAATTGTAATCAGAACCACTATAAAATGATTGTACAGACACCATACAATAAGGGACAATAGAGTTATTGTACTGTAGGCTACATTGTACTTGTGTCTTTTTCTTTTTTTGTGATATTTTGCTAAACTTATTCTTTAACTCCAAGCAAATCATAAAACTGCTTAGAATAGATGCTTCCTGGAGGATTATTTTCCACTTCTGTGGTTTTTAGTTCAATTTCTGTGATTTTTCGATTCTTAATTGCTCCAGTTTCTAATGCACTTTTTGAAAGAGGCAAAAATATTTATTTTACAAAACTTGAACCAAACCATTGAGCACCGTCAATAAGTTCTCTTAAGTACTCTCAGGGTGTGGCTTATTATTATGAGTCTTAAAAAAATAAAAAATAAAAAGTATGTCAACCATGTTGTTAGGTGGCAGAGTTTACCATTTAACCTCCAGCATGAGAAAGACTTTGCTAAAAGCCAGTTAGACATCAACCGTCTTCTATTGTTGTTTATTCAAGATTTTAGCCTGCAGCCTGGCAGCTGTCATTGAAATCCTACAATACGGCTCTTTCATGCTGTCGTCACTTACTTCTCATGCAAGAGTTGAGGAGACATGCAAGACGAGTCTCCTCTTTATAATTCCTCCCCCCATCCCTAACCCTAACCCCTCCCCCTGAGACAAGATGAGATGTTGTCGTGGACTCCTGACACTGAAAAATGAACCAGGTATGTATTTATTTGTTTATTCATGTATTTGTTTATTTGGCTGATGCTTTTTTCAAAGTGAGTTACTGTTAGTTATTTTCAGTTACATTTATTAATGAAACAGCAATGGTAATGGTTAGGGCCCTGGACTCCTGACTGAAGGGTCTTGAGTGGGTTCAATCCCAGGTGGACACACACAAACACTGTTGCTGTATGAATTACTCCAGTAAAAAAAAAAAAAGCCGTATAAATGGGTAATTGTATGTAAAACCACAATGTGTAAACTTATAACAGTTGTAAATCTCCATAAGGGTGTCTTCTAAGAAATGAAATAATAATCCATATAAATTCTGCGACCTGTTTTTACAGTTGGGTATTTACTGGAACAATCACTTTTCCTCTCTTTCCCCCTTCTCCCCCTGTACTCTCTCCCTCTCTATCCTTCCCTCCTCTTCTCTCTGCCCTTCCCTCTCTCCCCTTGTCTCTCTCCCCCTCACTCTCCCCCCCCCCCTCAGTGCCTCTGAAGGGGATCTGTGTGGAGGTGAGGGTGCAGGGTTTTGTAGTGGATGTCTCCTCCACTCTGCGCTATGAGAACTGTGAGTCTAGCCTGCTGGAGGCTATCTTCGTGTTCCCCATGGAGTGCTCCTCGCTCCACCACTTCCATGCCCATATCGGGGGGGGGGGGAGCGCATTGAGGCAGAGATCCGGGAGAAACAGCAGGTGAGAGGGGTGGGGGGACGGGGGTTCAATTTAGTTTCATTGATTTCAGTTCAGTTCATCTTAACTTTATTCCTTTCAAAATCAGTTAAGTTCCATTTGGTTCAGATTAGTGAAGCTCAATACATTTAATTTTAGTTCATTTCAGTTCAGATCAAGTCTGTGAAGTTCAATTTCATTTTTCCATTAATTTCAATTCAGTTAAATTCTGTGAAGTTTAATTTCAGTTTGGTTCACTTCTGTGAAGTTCAATTCAATTCCGTTGAATTCAATTATGTTCAATTCCATTAAAATTCAGTTTAGTTTAATTCAATTGTTTCAATTGAAATGGAACCAAGTTGAGTTTTGATTCCCTTGCTCTCTCTCTCTCTCTCTCCCTTTCCCTGCCCCTCTCGCTCTCTCCCCTTCTCTCCCACCCTACTGTACCTACAGTGTACCTACTGCTTTCAGTAAACCACAGACACTGTAGAAAGGAATGAAAATGACAGACTGTATTGCTCTGTATTAATTGAGCTGAACAGTTAAAAACTGAAGACCACTGGATTGTGGGCATCCAAGGAGACAGCCAGCAAGCCTGCCAGAGATGTCTGAATGAAATGGAGCAATTGAATAGGGAATGGATCACAGAAAAGACCGTAGAGAACTTTTTCAACAATGAGAGTGGATATGGGGAGCTGCCCATGCACTCTTGTTGGCATTGGCATTATTCTGCCCATTTTGACTCATGGTTACCACACACCAGACCAGTAACCTATGAGAGGGAAATGAATATCCCACCTACTGACCCGGGGGCAGAAGAGTATCCAGCGTTGCACTTTGAAGCACTTAAGAGTGGAGTTAAGATGGCAAAGCTCCAGAAGAAGAAGAAGAACAGGGAAACAGCTATTTACTCTGTGACAGCAAGGGATGTGAAACATGTTAAGGAGATTATACAGGACCACCTCTGGTATTACCAGCCCCTGATAGAGCTAGCTTTGAAAACTGGCTTCATATGTAGCCATTGCTCTCCCAAGAAAGAAAATGAAGGATGAAAAGAATGGGAAATGAAAGGTCGGTTCGGTGGGTTTTTTCAATAGTGTTGTGTTGTTCCCACTTAGTTGTATTGTGTGTATCATTTTCATACTCTGTCCAGCTTCGGAACCCCGTGTTCCGGCCGGTTTTGTCTATACAGCTGTGTAACAGGGGAGATCTGGACTGACTGTCTGGCACATCCGTATTACTGCAGGTAGAGGGCAGCAGTCTCGTGGGATCTGCCTGTCAGCCATGGCGATGACACGGAGAGGTGGGGAAGAGTGTGTGTGTGTGCTTTCCCTCTCTCTGAGTGGCTGAGGGACGGGCCTTGGGAGACTGCTCGGCCTGTAAGAACTGGCTTGGTTGTGCACTCGGGCTGGCCGTGTTGGGGGAAATACAGTGTCGCTGGCAGAAGAGGCCAGAGTGAAACAAGGAGCAGGCGAGCCCGACTGAGGGGGCAGCCTTTCATAAAAAACTAATTTTCATAAAGCAATATAAATAAATACGTACCCGAGGGGACGTGTGTAGAGGTACGGGGAACCCTGGCCAACCCCAGTGTATAGGCACAGCTGAGTGTAGGACGGAGACCCATGCTGACCGGCTTAGCGGCAGTGGGGGCACTGCATAAGCAGCATTTTTGTTTGTAGTTTTATTAGTCTGTTTTATTCTCCCTTTTTCTTTCACCTTCTGTTTTCATTATTATTTTTGAGCACTTGAAGGTGCACAGATTGGGATACCTGTGTTGGTAACCCTGTGGTCCTGGTTTACTGTCGGCAGTATCCAGACCACGGACAACAGCGCCCTCTGCGGGCTAAACTAAATTTAAAAAAAAAAAGTAAAATAAATAAATCTGGGCACCTGTGCGGTGTTTGCAAATAAAATCTTCTGTCTCCCGTGTCAGTGAATACCCCCACCCTTCCACAAGCTGTTTATTGCACGGAATGGGAAATGAAAGATGGGTTCGGTGGGTTTTTTCAGCAGTGTTATGTTGTTTTCTCTTAATTGTATTGTGTGTATAATTTTCACGTCGTCTTTGCACCTTCGGAACCCAGTGTTCCGGGAGCTTTTTGGTGATAAAAAGGGTTCTGGCCCGGAACGGGTTAAAGACAGCGCGTTATTAATCGGTTCTGATTGTTAAAATATTCCCCTCATGTGTCTGTAACTTTTTATGCTGTTTTTTAAAGCAATTGAATTCATTAAAGTACCGTTCCGGGCCGATCTGTCTCGTTCCGGCTTTTAACCCATCCCTGCTTTTAACGTGTTCGCGCTTGCCCTGGAAAAAGGTTTCTTGACAAAAGCATTAATTCGCATAAATAACAATCAGTCACTAAATATTAACAATATTTTTTATTGTTGTTTAAAATATACCAGTATTTCTTGGCGCTGCAACACAGCATCGCCGCAATATACTCTGTACTGAGTGAGCTCCACAAATGGCGAGGTGCTGGGAACATGAGGCTCCGCAGGACAATGCTGCTTCCTAGTATCTAACTTTACAGAGCAACGCCGCTTCCCCGTTTAAACCCCACGACCTAACTACAGTACAACATGGGCTGCTTGCACTATACTTTGTCCTTCCAGACAGCAATGCAGAAGATCAGGAATTGTTTTCTTTTTTATTTTAAATTGTTTTTTATTTTAACTTGCTTCGTGTTTTTTTTTTTTTAACGCGCTTTATAAATGTAATACATTATTAAGTATTATAGAGGAAACACACAGAGCACATCAATAAATAAACACACTGAACCCAAATTCAACAAGTATGCGGAGACGTCAAGTTCAAAACTTCATACAAATTACACTTAGCTTTAAAGTAAGAGGATATATAGAGAATATAAGTAGTTAGCAAAATACACAGAAAATGCAGTTAATAAACTCCATCTTAACGTGTGATGTAGCCAACACTGCAGGTATAATTAAAACAGTTCCTAAACTCAATAGTAACAATAATCATCCTGTATTCATGTGGATTGCATTATTTCTGGCTAAAAGTTTCCGTTTTTAAAAGTACGATATGAGATTTGCCGACAACAACAATTACCTACCTTAACCTCAGGTGAAGAAACAGAATGCAATTGTACTATGAACAGGACTGACTTTATAGTAAGACTCCACCCAACTACAGAACTGTTTCCTACGTCATACCGGAGAAATATTGTTTTGTTTATTTGGGTAGTTTCGTTTTCGTGGATGCAGATGGATGAAATGAAAGTTAAATGAAATGTACACGATGCCCCTTTAAACATATTTTGCGCCCAGTTGTTGCTTCTTTTTACCCTCATGTCTTGATTGAGTTAATGAATGGTTCTCATTTTGAACCTGCATTTCGCAGTAATCGCCGAATTCAGCGTATTGGATAGTCAGACGTGATGGGAAAAAAAAAAATAATACTGCAAGCATTTGTATAAAATATTAATATTATAAAGACATTGTTTGATATACACATTCACACCTACAAAACACGATTTCAACAACCAAGGCAAGTAAAAAAAAAATAGTGATGTCCTTTTTCAGTGAAGTAGTACAGCTGGTGGTGTGGAGTTTGTTACATGATAACTTTACTCAGACCACCTGCTCTCCAAATACCTTGGTACCCCTGAACAGGTACTTGTCTAATTAATAGGAGCTAGTAGAATTTACTGGATTATAACTTACACCAGCAGTGTATAGTAACATTATTTGAGTAATTGTAATCAGAACCACTATAAAATGATTGTACAGACACCATACAACAAGGGACAATAGAGTTATTGTACTGTAGGCTACATTGTACTTGTGTTTTTTTCTTTTTTTGTGATATTTTGCAAAACTTATTCTTTAACTCCAAGCAAATCATAAAACTGCTTAGAATAGATGCTTCCTGGAGGATTATTTTCCACTTCTGTGGTTTTTAGTTCCACTTCTGTGATTTTTCGATTCTTCATTGCTCCAGTTTCTAATGCACTTTTTGAAAGAGGCAAACATATTGATTTTACAAAACTTGAACCAAACCATTGAGCACCGTCAATAAGTTCTCTTAAGTACTCTCAGGGTGTGGCTTATTATTATGAGTCTTAAAAAAATAAAAAATAAAAAGTATGTCAACCATGTTGTTAGGTGGCAGAGTTTACCAATTAACCTCCAGCATGAGAAAGACTTTGCTAAAAGCCAGTTAGACATCAACCGTCTTCTATTGTTGTTTATTCAAGATTTTAGCCTGTAGCCTGGCAGCTGTCATTGAAATCCTACAATACGGCTCTTTCATGCTGTCGTCACTTACTTCTCATGCAAGAGTTGAGGAGACATGCAAGACGAGTCTCCTCTTTATAATTCCTCCCCCCCAACCCTAACCCTAACCCTAACCCTAACCCTAACCCTAACCCTAACCCCTCCCCCTGAGACAAGATGAGATGTTGTCGTGGACTCCTGACACTGAAAAATGAACCAGGTATGTATTTATTTGTTTATTCATGTATTTGTTTATTTGGCTGATGCTTTTTTCAAAGTGAGTTACTGTTAGTTATTTTCAGTTACATTTATTAATGAAACAGCAATGGTAATGGTTAGGGCCCTGGACTCCTGACTGAAGGGTCTTGTGTGGGTTCAATCCCAGGTGGACACACACAAACACTGTTGCTGTATGAATTACTCCAGTAAAAAAAAAAAAAAGCCGTATAAATGGGTAATTGTATGTAAAACCACAATGTGATGTCTTGTAACAGTTGTAAATCTCCATAAGGGTGTCTTCTAAGAAATGAAATAATAATCCATATAAATTCTGTGACCTGTTTATACAGTTGTGTATTTACTGGAACAATCACTTTTCCTCTCTTTCCCCCCTTCTCCCCCTGTACTCTCTCCCTCTCTATCCTTCCCTCCTCTTCTCTCTGCCCTTCCCTCTCTCCCCCTCTCTCTCTTCCCCTCTCCCCCCCCCTCTCAGTGCCTCTGAAGGGGATCAGTGTGGAGGTGAGGGTGCAGGGTTTTGTAGTGGATGTCTCCTCCACTCTGCGCTATGAGAACTGTGAGTCTAGCCTGCTGGAGGCTATCTTCGTGTTCCCCATGGAGTGCTCCTCGCTCCACCACTTCCATGCCCATATCGGGGGCGGGGGGGGGAGCGCATTGAGGCAGAGATCCGGGAGAAACAGCAGGTGAGAGGGGTGGGGGGACGGGGGTTCAATTTAGTTTCATTGATTTCAGTTCAGTTCATCTTAACTTTATTCCTTTCAAAATCAGTTAAGTTCCATTTGGTTCAGATTAGTGAAGCTCAATACATTTAATTTTAGTTCAATTCAGTTCAGATCAAGTCTGTGAAGTTCAATTTCATTTTTCCATTAATTTCAATTCAGTTAAATTCTGTGAAGTTTAATTTCAGTTCGGTTCAATTCAATTCCGTTGAATTCAATTATGTTCAATTCCATTAAAATTCAGTTTAGTTTAATTCAATTGTTTCAATTGAAATGGAACCAAGTTGAGTTTTCATTCCCTTGCTCTCTCTCTCTCCCTTTCCCTGCCCCTCTCGCTCTCTCCCCTTCTCTCCCCTTCTCTCCCACCCTACTGTACCTACAGTGTACCTACTGCTTTCAGTAAACCACAGACACTGTAGAAAGGAATGAAAATGACAGACTGTATTGCTCTGTATTAATTGAGCTGAACAGTTAAAAACTGAAGACCACTGGATTGTGGGCATCCAAGGAGACAGCCAGCAAGCCTGCCAGAGATGTCTGAATGAAATGGAGCAATTGAATAGGAAATGGATCACAGAAAAGACCGTAGAGAACTTTTTCAACAATGAGAGTGGGTATGGGGAGCTGCCCATGCACTCTTGTTGGCACTGGCATTATTCTGCCCATTTTAACTCATGGTTACCACACACCAGACCAGTAACCTATGAGAGGGAAATGAATATCCCACCTACTGACCCGGGGGCAGAAGAGTATCCAGCGTTGCACTTTGAAGCACTTAAGAGTGGAGTTAAGATGGCAAAGCTCCAGAAGAAGAAGAAGAACAGGGAAACAGCTATTTACTCTGTGACAGCAAGGGATGTGAAACATGTTAAGGAGATTATACAGGACCACCTCTGGTATTACCAGCCCCTGATAGAGCTAGCTTTGAAAACTGGCTTCATATGTAGCCATTGCTCTCCCAAGAAAGAAAATGAAGGATGAAAAGAATGGGAAATGAAAGGTCGGTTCGGTGGGTTTTTTCAATAATGTTATGGTGTTCCCACTTAGTTGTATTGTGTGGATTATTTTCATACTCTGTCCAGCTTCGGAACGCCGTGTTCCGGCCGGTTTTGTCTATACAGCTGTGTAACAGGGGAGATCTGGACTGACTGTCTGGCACATCCGTATTACTGCAGGTAGAGGGCAGCAGTCTCGTGGGATCCGCCTGTCAGCCATGGCGATGACACGGAGAGGTGGGGAAGAGTGTGTGTGTGTGCTTTCCCTCTCTCTGAGTGGCTGAGGGACGGGCCTTGGGAGACTGCTCGGCCTGTAAGAACTGGCTTGGTTGTGCACTCGGGCTGGCCGTGTTGGGGGAAATACAGTGTCGCTGGCAGAAGAGGCCAGAGTGAAACAAGGAGCAGGCGAGCCCGACTGAGGGGGCAGCCTTTCATAAAAAACTAATTTTCATAAAGCAATATAAATAAATACGTACCCGAGGGGACGTGTGTAGAGGTACGGGGAACCCTGGCCAACCCCAGTGTATAGGCACAGCTGAGTGTAGGACGGAGACCCATGCTGACCGGCTTAGCAGCAGTGGGGGCACTGCATAAGCAGCATTTTTGTTTGTAGTTTTATTAGTCTGTTTTATTCTCCCTTTTTCTTTCACCTTCTGTTTTCATTATTATTTTTGAGCACTTGAAGGTGCACAGATTGGGATACCTGTGTTGGTAACCCTGTGGTCCTGGTTTACTGTCGGCAGTATCCAGACCACGGACAACAGCGCCCTCTGCGGGCTAAACTAAATTTAAAAAAAAAAAGTAAAATAAATAAATCTGGGCACCTGTGCGGTGTTTGCAAATAAAATCTTCTGTCTCCCGTGTCAGTGAATACCCCCACCCTTCCACAAGCTGTTTATTGCACGGAATGGGAAATGAAAGATGGGTTCGGTGGGTTTTTTCAGCAGTGTTATGTTGTTTTCTCTTAATTGTATTGTGTGTATAATTTTCACGTCGTCTTTGCACCTTCGGAACCCAGTCTTCCGGGAGCTTTTTGGTGATAAAAAGAGGGTTCTGGCCCAAAACGGGTTAATGACAGCGCGTTATTAATCGGTTCCGATTGTTAAAATATTCCCCTCATGTGTCTGTAACTTTTTATGCTGTTTTTTAAAGCAATTGAATTCATTAAAGTACTGTTCTTGGCCGTTCCGTCTCGTTCCGGCTTTTAACCCATCCCCTCTGAGCAGAGTTCTCCATAGAGGCAGAATCGCCAGAACCCTCATTTTATCACCCTATTATTATAATGTAAAATAGACGTTTAATAGGTATGTGTGTGTTTGTATATATACATATATATATACAGACGTGCTCAAATTTGTTGGTACCCCTCCACAAAAAACGAAGAATGCACAATTTTCTCTGAAATAACTTGAAACTGACAAAAGTAATTGGCATCCTCCATTGTTTATTCCATATTTAATAGAAATCAGACTTTGCATTTGATTTTTTATTCAACATAATATTGTAAATAATAAAACAAATGAAAATGGCATGGACAAAAATGATGGGACCGCTAACCTAATATTTTGTTGCACAACCTTTAGAGGCAATCACTGCAATCAAACGTTTTCTGTAGCTCTCAATGAGACTTCTGCACCTGTTAACAGGTAGTTTGGCCCACTCTTCCTGAGCAAACTGCTCCAGCTGTCTCAGGTTTGATTGGTGCCTTCTCCAGACTGCAAGTTTCAGCTCTTTCCATAGATGTTCGATAGGATTCAGATCAGGACTCATAGAAGGCCACTTCAGAACAGTCCAATGTTTTGTTCTTATCCATTCTTGGGTGCTTTTAGCTGTGTGTTTTGGGTCATTATCCTGGTGGAGGACCCATGACCTGCGACTGAGACAGAGCTTTCTGACACTGGGCAGTATAATCCAGATTGCCTTGATAGTCTTGAGATTTCATTGTGCCCTGCACAGATTCAAGGCACCCTGTGCCAGGCGCAGCAAAGCAGCCCCAAAACATAACCGAGCCTCCTCCATGTTTCACTGTAGGTATGGTGTTCTTTTCTTTGAAAGCTTCATTTTTTCGTCTGTGAACATAGAGCTGATGTGACTTGCCAAAAAGCTCCAGTTTTGACTCATCTGTCCAAAGGACATTCTCCCAGAAGGATTGTGGCTTGTCAATATGCATTTTAGCAAATTCCAGTCTGGCTTTTTTATGTTTTTCTTTCAAAAGTGGAGTCCTCCTGGGTCTTCTTCCATGGAGCCCACTTTCGCTCAAAAAGCGACGGATGGTGCGATCAGAAACTGACGTACCTTCACCTTGGAGTTCAGCTTGTATCTCTTTGGCAGTTATCCTTGGTTCTTTTTCTACCATTCGCACTATCCTTCTGTTCACTCTCGGGTCGATTTTCCTCTTGCGGCCGCGCCCAGGGAAGTTGGCTACAGTTCCATGGACCTTAAACTTCTTAATAATATTTGCAACTGTTGTCACAGGAACATCAAGCTGCTTGGAGATGGTCTTGTAGCCTTTACCTTTACCATGCCCGTCTATTATTTTCTTTCTGATCTCCTCAGACAACTCTCTCCTTTGCTTTCTCTGGTCCATGTTCAGTGTGGTGCACACAATGATACCAAACAGCACAGTGACTACTTTTCTCCATTTAAATAGGCTGAATGACTGATTACAAGATTGGAGACATGTGTGATACTAATTAAAGAAACTAATTAGTTTGAAATATCACTATAATCCAATTATTTATTATCTTTTCTAAGGGGTACCAACAAATGTGTCCAGGCCATTTTAGAATATCTTTGTAGAATAAGCAATAATTCATCTCTTTTCACAGCTTCTTTGCTTTATTCTATGACATACCAAAGGCATGCAAGTATACATGATAAAATAGCTTTTAATTTCATCACTTTTCAGGAGGAATGAAGCATTATTTCAACGAGCTGTAAGGGTACCAACATTTTGAGCACGTCTGTATATATAAGCATTTTCACGCAGTGTGTGTTTTTAAATATTAGACTACAGAAAGACTCAGACCTGTTATAGAGGTCTTAAAAGCAACACGTTATTATTTTAAATTTTCTAATATAAGCATGTCTGTAAAAACGGTGGGACCCATTCAGCAATGCCAGGGTTCAGCGGCCCCTGAGCTATTAATTGACTATACTTAAACATTTCTTATGGTTGATGGGTTTCAGCGTCCCTTAACCCCGAGCTATACATTTACAAAACTGAAATATTTCTCACGGTTGAATGACTGGCAGGATCTTCCACACACACACACTGACACACTGACACACACACACACTCACACACTCACACACACACACACTGACACACACACACACTCACACTCACACACACACTCACACACACACACTCACACACACACACTGACACACACACACACACACTCACACACACATACACACACACACACACACTGACTCACACACACACACACTGACACACACACTCACACACACTCACACACTGACACACACTCACACACACATACACACACACTCACACACACTCACACACTGACACACACTCACACACACACACACACTCACACACACACACTGACACACACTCACACACTCACACACACACACACACTGACACACACACACACACTCACACACACTCACACACTGACACACACTCACACACACACTCACACACACATACACACACACACTCACACACACTCACACACTGACACACACTCACACACACACACACACTCACACACACACACTGACACACACTCACACACTCACACACACACACTGACACACACTCACACACTCACACACACACACACACACACTCACACACACACACTGACACACACTCACACACACACTCACACACACACACTGACACACACTCACTCACACACACACACTGACACACACTCACACACACACACTCACACACACACACACTCACACACACTCACACACACACACACACTGACACACACTGACACACACACACACTCACACACACACACACACACTCACACACACACACACACACACACACTCACACACACACACTGACACACACTCACACACACACACTGACACACACTGACACACACACTGACACACACACTGACACACTGACACACACACACACTCACACACTCACACACACACACACACTCACACACACACACACACACTCACACACACACACACACACTCACACACACACACTGACACACACTGACACACACACACTGACACACACTCACACACACACACTGACACACACTGACACACTGACACACACACACACACACACTCACACACACACACTGACTCACACACACACACTGACACACACTCACACACACACACTGACACACACTGACACACTGACACACACTCACACACTCACACACAGGTCTTTGTCAGAGGTGGTGTAAACGATCTCTGTGAAGCTAGCAACAATTTCACTATGCTACTTCCGCATCTCAATGTCGGAACCGGCTGTTATTTTTTCCAAAATAAAAGTCTCTCCATCCTGTCACTCTCATAACGGTTGAAAGAGACAGTGAAAGTAGCAGCAAGAAGGTACATTAACACATTGCTTGGCATTCACTATTAATTTAATTATTAATATTATTTTTAAGAATATTATTAATGACCAAGGTCTAGCTACTTTATACCAGGTAATTATTTTAAAAACTCTCTCCTGTATTATTAATATATTATTGTTATTTTTGCATATACTGTATAAATTACTGTATCCTATAAATGCAAAAAAAGTACTATTATTAAATAATAAAAAAATATATAAAAACGCTTTTAAACAAGATTTAAAAATAACAATGTGGGTCCTTTGTTTTTAAAAGTGCATTCACTTAAATAATCTCATTAAAAAGAAAATAATGTAGTAACTTATTGTATTGTAAGCAATGGATTCTGCATTGTACGGCAGTGGTTCACGCCACAGACCAAGAAAGTGGTCCACATCACTCGCTGGGTATCACCACAAAACCATTTCTGCTGGTGATGCTGGAGCAAAGAAAAAGGTCATTTTCTTTTTAGAATTGATGTTTTTTTTTAAACCATCTCATTCAAGTTTGTACCTTTAATGACTGCTGGTGTATACCCCCATACTAAGTTGTGTCTTATAGGATTCTGTTAACACATACTAAGGTATGTTGTGAATGAGTACAAACATACAGTATAGCTGTTCAAATGAAAATACGAAAATAATACCTTCAGAAATGCATTGCTAATAATGTATTATCTATGTGTATATATCTCTTTTTAGTTTGTGATGGTACTTGGCAACTGGAGGGTTGTGTATTTCAGCCATTCCTGAAAATATTAAGGATTGTAACTCAGTAAAAGGGGGGTTAAATGTAATGAACAGACTCATGGTGAATAGAACATTAGGTGGGTTGTGCCAGATTTACGTCACTGCTATTGTTGCTGGGGTTTTAGTAGTGCCCGAGCACTGAAAACATGACATTTTGGCTGGAGGGTTGTGTATTTCAGCCATTCCTGAAAAAATTAAGGATTGTAACTTTGTAAAAGGGGGTTAAATGTAATTATTTCACTCAAAAAAAAAAAAACGATTGTAACTGAAAACAATAGGGTTTTTGTATTCCTTTTACGTTATTGTAATCCTGTTTAAGCTCCTTGTTGGTAGGTGGTAGTATTAGATTTTCCGACTCGGCTTACCGTTGACCTTGGCCTTCAAGATCTGAATGAAGGTCCAATACCTCTCAATAGCCATACACTTCCCCATCACATGCTCAGATCTGTGGTGTACACATCAGTGATGACTGTGGCATGCCTCTCCTTGCACAGCTCATGTGGTGTGCAGCTTACCAACAACTGTTTGCTGCACAAGAGACCAAACCAGCAACAACAGGTTTGCAGAGCAAGAAACCTGGCCTCACTCCACGTGTGGTTGTGAGAGGGTCAGCACCAGTAATCAGCAGGTTTGTAGAGCAGTAAACCTGACCTCACTCCACGTGTGGTTGTGAGAGGGTCAGCACCAGTAATCAGCAGGTTTGTAGAGCAGTAAACCTGACCTCACTCCACGTGTGGTTGTGAGAGGGTCAGCACCAGTAATCAGCAGGTTTGCAGAGCAGTAAACCTGGCCTCACTCCACGTGTGGTTGTGAGAGGGTCAGCACCAGTAATCAGCAGGTTTGTAGAGCAGTAAACCTGGCCTCACTCCACGTGTGGTTGTGAGAGGGTCAGCACCAGTAATCAGCAGGTTTGCAGAGCAGTAAACCTGACCTCACTCCACGTGTGGTTGTGAGAGGGTCAGCACCAGTAATCAGCAGGTTTGTAGAGCAGTAAACCTGGCCTCACTCCACGTGTGGTTGTGAGAGGGTCAGCACCAGTAATCAGCAGGTTTGCAGAGCAGTAAACCTGGCCTCACTCCACGTGTGGTTGTGAGAGGGTCAGCACCAGTAATCAGCAGGTTTGTAGAGCAGTAAACCT
Source organism: Acipenser ruthenus (assembly GCF_902713425.1). Taxonomy (NCBI): domain Eukaryota; kingdom Metazoa; phylum Chordata; class Actinopteri; order Acipenseriformes; family Acipenseridae; genus Acipenser; species Acipenser ruthenus. Next base: position 9,703,506 of record NC_081227.1, read on the forward strand.
GGCCTCACTCCACGTGTGGTTGTGAGAGGGTCAGCACCAGTAATCAGCAGGTTTGTAGAGCAGTAAACCTGGCCTCACTCCACGTGTGGTTGTGAGAGGGTCAGCACCAGTAATCAGCAGGTTTGCAGAGCAGTAAACCTGACCTCACTCCACGTGTGGTTGTGAGAGGGTCAGCACCAGTAATCAGCAGGTTTGTAGAGCAGTAAACCTGGCCTCACTCCACGTGTGGTTGTGAGAGGGTCAGCACCAGTAATCAGCAGGTTTGTAGAGCAGTAAACCTGGCCTCACTCCACGTGTGGTTGTGAGAGGGTCAGCACCAGTAATCAGCAGGTTTGTAGAGCAGTAAACCTGGCCTCACTCCACGTGTGGTTGTGAGAGGGTCAGCACCAGTAATCAGCGGGTTTGTAGAGCAGTAAACCTGGCCTCACTCCACGTGTGGTTGTGAGAGGGTCAGCACCAGTAATCAGCGGGTTTGCAGAGCAGTAAACCTGACCTCACTCCACGTGTGGTTGTGAGAGGGTCAGCACCAGTAATCAGCAGGTTTGTAGAGCAGTAAACCTGACCTCACTCCACGTGTGGTTGTGAGAGGGTCAGCACCAGTAATCAGCAGGTTTGTAGAGCAGTAAACCTGACCTCACTCCACGTGTGGTTGTGAGAGGGTCAGCACCAGTAATCAGCAGGTTTGCAGAGCAGTAAACCTGACCTCACTCCACGTGTGGTTGTGAGAGGGTCAGCACCAGTAATCAGCAGGTTTGCAGAGCAGTAAACCTGGCCTCACTCCACGTGTGGTTGTGAGAGGGTCAGCACCAGTAATCAGCAGGTTTGTAGAGCAGTAAACCTGGCCTCACTCCACGTGTGGTTGTGAGAGGGTCAGCACCAGTAATCAGCAGGTTTGTAGAGCAGTAAACCTGGCCTCACTCCACGTGTGGTTGTGAGAGGGTCAGCACCAGTAATCAGCAGGTTTGCAGAGCAGTAAACCTGGCCTCACTCCACGTGTGGTTGTGAGAGGGTCAGCACCAGTAATCAGCAGGTTTGTAGAGCAGTAAACCTGACCTCACTCCACGTGTGGTTGTGAGAGGGTCAGCACCAGTAATCAGCTGGTTTGCAGAGCAGTAAACTGGCCTCACTCCACGTGTGGTTGTGAGAGGGTCAGCACCAGTAATCAGCAGGTTTGTAGAGCAGTAAACCTGACCTCACTCCACGTGTGGTTGTGAGAGGGTCAGCACCAGTAATCAGCAGGTTTGTAGAGCAGTAAACCTGACCTCACTCCACGTGTGGTTGTGAGAGGGTCAGCACCAGTAATCAGCAGGTTTGTAGAGCAGTAAACCTGGCCTCACTCCACGTGTGGTTGTGAGAGGGTCAGCACCAGTAATCAGCAGGTTTGTAGAGCAGTAAACCTGGCCTCACTCCACGTGTGGTTGTGAGAGGGTCAGCACCAGTGATCAGCAGGTTTGCAGAGCAGTAAACCTGGCCTCACTCCACGTGTGGTTGTGAGAGGGTCAGCACCAGTAATCAGCAGGTTTGTAGAGCAGTAAACCTGACCTCACTCCACGTGTGGTTGTGAGAGGGTCAGCACCAGTGATCAGCAGGTTTGTAGAGCAGTAAACCTGACCTCACTCCACGTGTGGTTGTGAGAGGGTCAGCACCAGTAATCAGCAGGTTTGTAGAGCAGTAAACCTGACCTCACTCCACGTGTGGTTGTGAGAGGGTCAGCACCAGTAATCAGCAGGTTTGCAGAGCAGTAAACCTGGCCTCACTCCACGTGTGGTTGTGAGAGAGTCAGCACCAGTGATCAGCAGGTTTGTAGAGCAGTAAACCTGACCTCACTCCACGTGTGGTTGTGAGAGGGTCAGCACCAGTAATCAGCAGGTTTGTAGAGCAGTAAACCTGACCTCACTCCACGTGTGGTTGTGAGAGGGTCAGCACCAGTAATCAGCAGGTTTGTAGAGCAGTAAACCTGGCCTCACTCCACGTGTGGTTGTGAGAGGGTCAGCACCAGTAATCAGCAGGTTTGTAGAGCAGTAAACCTGACCTCACTCCACGTGTGGTTGTGAGAGGGTCAGCACCAGTAATCAGCAGGTTTGTAGAGCAGTAAACCTGACCTCACTCCACGTGTGGTTGTGAGAGGGTCAGCACCAGTAATCAGCAGGTTTGCAGAGCAGTAAACCTGACCTCACTCCACGTGTGGTTGTGAGAGGGTCAGCACCAGTAATCAGCAGGTTTGCAGAGCAGTAAACCTGACCTCACTCCACGTGTGGTTGTGAGAGGGTCAGCACCAGTGATCAGCAGGTTTGCAGAGCAGTAAACCTGACCTCACTCCACGTGTGGTTGTGAGAGGGTCAGCACCAGTAATCAGCAGGTTTGCAGAGCAGTAAACCTGACCTCACTCCACGTGTGGTTGTGAGAGGGTCAGCACCAGTAATCAGCAGCGCTGATCCTTTCGAGTGGGCAGAGGTGAAGCACGGTACCACCGAGAAGGCAGCGGAGGAGCTATTATTGGAGATGACTCTAAGTATTAAAACTTAATTTGATGTTCTTTGGCATTAGACAATAAAAATGCAAAACAATCTGAGTGATCGTCAGTTCAGTGCTATTATCTGAATTACATTTCTTCAATGTGTAGCTGCATTACGAGCATCAGTGTGGAGTAGTGGTTAGGGTTCTGGACTCTTGACCGGAGGGTCATGGGTTCAATCCCAGGTTGGGGACACTGCTGCTGTACCCTTGAGCAAGGTACTTTACCTAGATTGCTCCAGTAAAAACCCAACTGTATAAATGGGTAAGAGTATGTAAAAATAATGTGTAAAAAAAATAATGTAACAATTGTGTTCGCCCTGGATAAGGGCGTCTGCTAATAAATAATAATAATTACATTACATTAATGTGGATTGTATTATATTAAAAAAACAGGGAATGAACAAGACAGAAATGTGCTTGCTTGCACCGGTTTATTGTAAATAAAAAGTTTGAACAAAACAAAACACAGGACACAGCACTTGCGGCCAAAATAAAACAGACAGACATTAACACACAGGGACGAACACTAAACAAACATGTACTGTGCTGGTCCTCCAGCACGACGTAGCAATTGCTTTTTAACTTTAATTATCTCCTCACTCTCTCCTGTTCCTTCGCTCTGAACACACAACCCGAGTGAGTGAAACGTGCATCTATATATAAGAACATAAGAACATAAGAAAGTTTACAAACGAGAGGAGGCCATTCAGCCCATCTTGCTCGTTTGGTTGTTAGTAGCTTATTGATCCCAGAATCTCATCAAGCAGCTTCTTGAAGGATCCCAGGGTGTCAGCTTCAACAACATTACTGGGGAGTTGGTTCCAGACCCTCACAATTCTCTGTGTAAAAAAGTGCCTCCTATTTTCTGTTCTGAATGCCCCTTTATCTAATCTCCATTTATGACCCCTGGTCCTTTTTTCTTTTTTCAAGTCAAAGAAGTCCCCTTGGTTGACATTGTCTATACCTTTTAGGATTTTGAATGTTTGAATCAGATCGCCGCGTAGTCTTCTTTGTTCAAGATTGAATAGATTCAGTTCTTTTAGCCTGTCTGCATACGACATGCCTTTTAAACCCGGGATAATTCTGGTCGCTCTTCTTTGCACTCTTTCTAGAGCAGCAATATCCTTTTTGTAACGAGGTGACCAGAACTGAACACAATATTCTAGGTGAGGTCTTACTAATGCATTGTAGAGTTTTAACATTACTTCCCTTGATTTAAATTCAACACTTCTCACAATATATCCAAGCATCTTGTTAGCCTTATACAATTGTGCTGGGATTCAATTACCAATTAATTATTCACTTGAATCCCAGCACATGAACTAATCTGTGAAAACCCCTTGTTCACATATTAAAGTACTTTAAATGCACGTGAAATGAAGTGCAATCCCCGTGCCTAAATACAATTATACATTTTAAATAACTCGTGCTGCACACACCCATTTATATCCCGTGCAGCCATCTCTATACACCAACATTAACACAAAACACGCAACATACAACATAAAACACAAAAATACACACAGGCGGGGCACATTGCCACACTTCTTTATAATATTTGGAAACAAAACAGGAACAACATACACCAACTGGTAGAACAAATTAATTATTTAAAAATGGGATTAACAAATTCAACCACAGAGACACTAGTACATTGTACAACAGAATATAGTGAAGAACCAGGGAAGTCATTTGGGGGAGTAAAAAGGAAACTAATAGAAAATATTAAATATGATAAACAACAGTGGGTCACAGAACATTATTCCAAGAAAACAAAAACTTTCTGTATTTGTAAATCCCCAAATAAAAGGAAAAGGCCTATGCTAGCCTGCGATATCCGCCATGAATGGTACCATTTTGAATGTGTTGGCATTCCCAATCATAGTGGTGCAGATATTGACTCCATGGGCTTTGTCTGTAACTCAGACACATGCCAGCTAAAGGTACTACCAGTACAAAATTACATTTACAGGTAAAAAAAACAAACAGACTACCCTGTAACACTACTAAATAAAACTGTTAATGTATGTTCTTCATTTACACAAGGAACACAAACAGACAATCTGTGTATTCCACTTGATTTCTTTAAAAACATAAGTGAAACAAATTTAAATGTGGATACACATGACACCAACATGTGAGCAATATACTGTGGAATCTGTGGAGGATTCTTCAACTGAAGGAAATGTTTTTAGTCAAGATACTTTACATTGTAATTTATAACAAAAGGCAACATTTGGTGATTTTAAATGTTCAGTTCTGCCATCAGCTACATTCCATTTATCAATGGCAGATTGGTCTCAGCTCCTTGAGTTAAAATGTGGGAGATCTTTCCAGAAATATTCATGGGAAAGCACATTTACAAATAAAATGAAAGATTCCAATCCTTACTGTGTCATAGCATTTAAAAAACATTGTTTCAATACATCTGTAAAAAACATTTTTTTAAATAAATGGATATTGTGCTCATGAAACTTGCGCACTCACATTTGAAATTACTTTAGAGAAGCGCGACAGCATTGATTTTAACGTGTCATATGCTGGTACAATAGCAGGGACGTAAATCTGGCACAACCAACCTCATTTTCTATTCACTATGAGTCTGTTCATTACATTCAACCCCCCTTTTACTGAGTTACAATCCTTAATTTTTTCAGGAATGGCTGAAATACACAACCCTCCAGCCAAAATGTCATGTTTTCAATGCCCGGGCACTACTAAAACCCCAGCAACAATAGCAGTGACGTAAATCTGGCACAACCCACCTAATTTTCTATTCACCATGAGTCTGTTCATTACATTTAACCCCCCTTTTACTGAGTTACAATCCTTAATTTTTTCAGGAATGTATGAAATATACACAACAGATTTTTACATACAAAATATATAATAGAATAGAAATATAAACAAATAGAAATACAATAAGCAATATAAACAAAAAAAAAGATAAATACAGAAAGGCATTTTTTAGCAGATTATTTGGGACTTTTATTTTGAAATACGCTTTCGACCCTCTCCGACTGATTTACCAGAAGTTGCATAAAGTTGCCAGCAACTGTTGCTCGCTTCACACAGGTGTGTAAAGGAAACGCCCCCTATTTCAAGTACTTCACACAGGTGTGTAAAGGAAACGCCCCCTATTTAAAGTACTTCACACAGGTGTGTAAAGGAAACGCCCCCTATTTAAACTGCTTCACACAGGTGTGTAAAGGAAACGCCCCCTATTTAAACTGCTTCACACAGGTGTGTAAAGGAAACGCCCCCTATTTAAACTACTTCACACAGGTGTGTAAAGTAAACGCCCCCTATTTAAACTGCTTCACACAGGTGTGTAAAGGAAACGCCCCCTATTTAAACTACTTCACACAGGTGTGTAAAGGAAACGCCCCCTATTTAAAGTACTTCACACAGGTGTGTAAAGGAAACGCCCCCTATTTAAAGTACTTCACACAGGTGTGTAAAGGAAACGCCCCCTATTTAAAGTACTTTGCACAGTAAGAGTTTTTTTTTTTTTTTTGATGATTCTCTCTGTGAGGGCCTGTTGTATTAAATACATTTTCACGAATTGTGTTTCTATTTTAAACAGTAGTTTTTTTTTGTTTTGTTTTCTACAATAGCACCCTTTTAATAACTAAATACACGATTTAACCTTTTTTTTAATTATCGGTGTATTTATGCAGTTAAAAGGTGTCTGTTCTATATTTGTCTGCACTAAGCAGGATTGTTACATAAGCACTTACAAAATGTAAAATCACAGACCCTCAAACCTTTGAATAAACTCTTATTAAACACTGATTCATAAATATATGCAATAAGCAATACGTTTATACACATATATGTATGTATATATTCAATAAGCAATAAACATACATGTATATGTCTTAGAAAAACATAAACACTAATTGTATTATATAAAAAACACCCCCCTGCCCTGCCCCCTCCCCTCATTAAATATTAATCTATTAAAAACTATAGTATTACTACTTGTACCATTCAATACAATGCACCGGGTACTGTACCATTCAATACAATACAGAGCAATACACCGGGTACTGTACCATTCAATACAAAGCAATACACCGGGTACTGTACCATTCAATACAATACAGAGCAATACACCGGGTACTGTACCATTCAATACAATACAGAGCAATACACCGGGTACTGTACCATTCAATACAGAGCAATACACCAGGTACTGTACCATTCAATACAATACAGAGCAATACACCGGGTACTGTACCATTCAATACAATACAGGACAATACACCGGGTACTGTACCATTCAATACAATACAGAGCAATACACCGGGTACTGTACCATTCAATACAATACAGAGCAATACACCGGGTACTGTACCATTCAATACAGAGCAATACACCGGGTACTGTACCATTCAATACAATACAGAACAATACACCGGGTACTGTACCATTCAATACAGAGCAATACACCGGGTAATGTACCATTCAATACAGAGCAATACACCGGGTACTGTACCATTCAATACAATACAGAGCAATACACCGGGTACTGTACCATTCAATACAGAGCAATACACCAGGTACTGTACCATTCAATACAATACAGAGCAATACACCGGGTACTGTACCATTCAATACAATACAGGACAATACACCGGGTACTGTACCATTCAATACAATACAGAGCAATACACCGGGTACTGTACCATTCAATACAATACAGAGCAATACACCGGGTACTGTACCATTCAATACAGAGCAATACACCGGGTACTGTACCATTCAATACAATACAGAACAATACACCGGGTACTGTACCATTCAATACAGAGCAATACACCGGGTACTGTACCATTCAATACAGAGCAATACACCGGGTACTGTACCATTCAATACAATACAGAACAATACACCGGGTACTGTACCATTCAATACAGAGCAATACACCGGGTACTGTACCATTCAGTACAGAGCAATACACCGGGTACTGTACCATTCAATACAGAGCAATACACCGGGTACTGTACCATTCAATACAATACAGAGCAATACACCGGGTACTGTACCATTCAATACAATACAGAGCAATACACCGGGTACTGTACCATTCAATACAGAGCAATACACCGGGTACTGTACCATTCAATACAATACAGAGCAATACACCGGGTACTGTACCATTCAATACAGAGCAATACACCGGGTACTGTACCATTCAATACAATACAGAGCAATACACCGGGTACTGTACCATTCAATACAGAGCAATACACCGGGTACTGTACCATTCAATACAATACAGAACAATACACCGGGTACTGTACCATTCAATACAATACAGAGCAATACACCGGGTACTGTACCATTCAATACAGAGCAATACACCAGGTACTGTACCATTCAATACAATACAGAGCAATACACCGGGTACTGTACCATTCAATACAATACAGGACAATACACCGGGTACTGTACCATTCAATACAATACAGAGCAATACACCGGGTACTGTACCATTCAATACAATACAGAGCAATACACCGGGTACTGTACCATTCAATACAGAGCAATACACCGGGTACTGTACCATTCAATACAATACAGAACAATACACCGGGTACTGTACCATTCAATACAGAGCAATACACCGGGTACTGTACCATTCAATACAGAGCAATACACCGGGTACTGTACCATTCAATACAATACAGAACAATACACCGGGTACTGTACCATTCAATACAGAGCAATACACCGGGTACTGTACCATTCAGTACAGAGCAATACACCGGGTACTGTACCATTCAATACAGAGCAATACACCGGGTACTGTACCATTCAATACAATACAGAGCAATACACCGGGTACTGTACCATTCAATACAATACAGAGCAATACACCGGGTACTGTACCATTCAATACAGAGCAATACACCGGGTACTGTACCATTCAATACAATACAGAGCAATACACCGGGTACTGTACCATTCAATACAGAGCAATACACCGGGTACTGTACCATTCAATACAATACAGAGCAATACACCGGGTACTGTACCATTCAATACAGAGCAATACACCGGGTACTGTACCATTCAATACAATACAGAACAATACACCGGGTACTGTACCATTCAATACAATACAGAGCAATACACCGGGTACTGTACCACTCAATACAGAACAATACACCGGGTACTGTACCATTCAATACAATACAGAGCAATACACCGGGTACTGTACCATTCAATACAGAGCAATACACCGGGTACTGTACCATTCAATACAATACAGAGCAATACACCGGGTACTGTACCATTCAATACAGAGCAATACACCGGGTACTGTACCATTCAATACAATACAGAGCAATACACCGGGTACTGTACCATTCAATACAGAGCAATACACCGGGTACTGTACCATTCAATACAATACAGAACAATACACCGGGTACTGTACCATTCAATACAATACAGAGCAATACACCGGGTACTGTACCATTCAATACAGAACAATACACCGGGTACTGTACCATTCAATACAATACAGAGCAATACACCGGGTACTGTACCATTCAATACAGAGCAATACACCGGGTACTGTACCATTCAATACAATACAGAGCAATACACCGGGTACTGTACCATTCAATACAGAGCAATACAAGGGGTACTGTACCATTCAATACAATACAGAGCAATACACCGGGAACTGTACCATTCAATACAATACAGAACAATACACCGGGTACTGTACCATTCAATACAGAGCAATACACCGGGTACTGTACCATTCAATACAATACAGAGCAATACACCGGGTACTGTACCATTCAATACAATACAGAACAATACACCAGGTACTGTACCATTCAATACAATACAGAGCAATACACCGGGTACTGTACCATTCAATACAGAGCAATACACCGGGTACTGTACCATTCAATACAATACAGAACAATACACCGGGTACTGTACCATTCAATACAGAGCAATACACTGGGTACTGTACCATTCAATACAGAGCAATACACCGGGTACTGTACCATTCAATACAATACAGAGCAATACACCGGGTACTGTACCATTCAATACAATACACCGGGTACTGTACCATTCAATACAATACAGAGCAATACACCGGGTACTGTACCATTCAATACAATACAGAACAATACACCGGGTACTGTACCATTCAATACAGAGCAATACACCGGGTACTGTACCATTCAGTACAGAGCAATACACCGGGTACTGTACCATTCAATACAGAGCAATACACCGGGTACTGTACCATTCAATACAATACAGAGCAATACACCGGGTACTGTACCATTCAGTACAATACAGAACAATACACGGGGTACTGTACCATTCAATACAATACAGAGCAGTACACCGGGTACTGTACCATTCAATACAGAGCAATACACCGGGTACTGTACCATTCAATACAGAGCAATACACCGGGTACTGTACCATTCAATACAATACAGAGCAATACACCGGGTACTGTACCATTCAATACAGAGCAATACACCGGGTACTGTACCATTCAATACAATACAGAGCAATACACCGGGTACTGTACCATTCAATACAATACAGAACAATACACCGGGTACTGTACCATTCAATACAGAGCAATACACCGGGTACTGTACCATTCAATACAATACAGAGCAATACACCGGGTACTGTACCATTCAATACAATACAGAACAATACACCAGGTACTGTACCATTCAATACAATACAGAGCAATACACCGGGTACTGTACCATTCAATACAATACAGAGCAATACACCGGGTACAGTACCATTCAATACAGAGCAATACACCGGGTACTGTACCATTCAATACAGAGCAATACACCGGGTACTGTACCATTCAATACAATACAGATCAATACACCGGGTACTGTACCATTCAATACAGAACAATACACCGGGTACTGTACCATTCAATACAATACACCGGGTACTGTACCATTCAATACAATACAGAGCAATACACCGGGTACTGTACCATTCAATACAGAGCAATACACCGGGTACTGTACCATTCAATACAATACACCGGGTACTGTACCATTCAATACAATACAGTGCAATACACCGGGTACTGTACCATTCAATACAGAGCAATACACCGGGTACTGTACCATTCAGTACAATACAGAGCAATACACCGGGTACTGTACCATTCAATACAATACAGAGCAATACACCGGGTACTGTACCATTCAATACAGAGCAATACACCGGGTACTGTACCATTCAGTACAATACAGAGCAATACACCGGGTACCGTACCATTCAATACAATACAGAACAATACACCGGGTACTGTACCATTCAATACAATACAGATCAATACACCAGGTACTGTACCATTCAATACAGAGCAATACACCGGGTACTGTACCATTCAATACCGAGCACTACACTGGGTACTGTACCATTCAATACAGAGCAATACACCGGGTACTGTACCATTCAATACAATACAGAGCAATACACCGGGTACTGTACCATTCAATAGAGAGCAATACACCGGGTACTGTACCATTCAATTCAGAGCAATACACCGGGTACTGTACCATTCAATACAGAGCAAATACACCGGGTACTGTACCATTCAATACAATACAGAGCAATACACAGGGTACTGTACCATTCAATACAATACAGAACAATACACCGTGTACTGTACCATTCAATACAATACAGAACAATACACCAGGTACTGTACCATTCAATACAGAGCAATACACCGGGTACTGTACCATTCAATACCGAGCAATACACTGGGTACTGTACCATTCAATACAGAGCAATACACCGGGTACTGTACCATTCAATACAATACAGAGCAATACACCGGGTACTGTACCATTCAATACAGAGCAATACACCGGGTACTGTACCATTCAATTCAGAGCAATACACCGGGTACTGTACCATTCAATACAGAGCAATACACCGGGTACTGTACCATTCAATACAATACAGAGCAATACACCGGGTACTGTACCATTCAATACAATACAGAAAAATACACCGTGTACTGTACCATTCAATACAGAGCAATACACCGGGTACTGTACCATTCAATACAGAGCAATACACCGGGTACTGTACCATTCAATACAATACATAGCAATACACCGTGTACTGTACCATTCAATACAGAGCAATACACCGGGTACTGTACCATTCAATACAATACAGAACAATACACCGGGTACTGTACCATTCAATACAATACAGAGCAATACACCAGGTACTGTACCATTCAATACAGAGCAATACACTGGGTACTGTACCATTCAATACAATACAGAGCAATACACCGGGTACTGTACCATTCAATACAATACAGAGCAATACACCGGGTACTGTACCATTCAATACAGAGCAATACACCGGGTACTGTTCCATTCAATACAATACAGAGCAATACACTGGGTACTGTACCATTCAATACAGAGCAATACACCGGGTACTGTACCATTCAATACAATACAGAGCAATACACCGGGTACTGTACCATTCAATACAATACAGAGCAATACACCGGGTACTGTACCATTCAATACAATACAGAGCAATACACCGGGTACTGTACCATTCAATACAATACAGAGCAATACACCGGGTACTGTACCATTCAATACAATACAGAGCAATACACCGGGTACTGTACCATTCAATACAATACTGAGCAATACACCGGGTACTGTACCATTCAATACAGAGCAATACACCGGGTACTGTACCATTCAATACAATACAGAGCAATACACCGGAAACTGTACCATTCAATACAATACAGAGCAATACACCGGGTACTGTACCATTCAATACAATACAGAGCAATACACCGGGTACTGTACCATTCAATACAGAACAATACACCGGGTACTGTACCATTCAATACAGAGCAATACACCGGGTACTGTACCATTCAATACAATACAGAGCAATACACCGGGTACTGTACCATTCAATACAGAGCAATACACCGGGTACTGTACCATTCAGTACAATACAGAACAATACACCGGGTACTGTACCATTCAATACAGAGCAATACAACGGGTACTGTACCATTCAGTACAATACAGAACAATACACCGGGTACTGTACCATTCAATACAATACAGAACAATACACCGGGTACTGTACCATTCAATACAGAGCAATACACCGGGTACTGTACCATTCAATACAGAGCAATACACCAGGTACTGTACCATTCAATACAATACAGAGCAATACACCGGGTACTGTACCATTCAATACAGAGCAATACACCGGGTACTGTACCATTCAATACAATACAGAGCAATACACCGGGTACTGTACCATTCAATACAGAGCAATACACCGGGTACTGTACCATTCAATACAATACAGAACAATACACCGGGTACTGTACCATTCAATACAGAGCAATACACCGGGTACTGTACCATTCAATACAGAGCAATACACCGGGTACTGTACCATTCAATACAATACAGAACAATACACCGGGTACTGTACCATTCAATACAGAGCAATACACCGGGTACTGTACCATTCAGTACAGAGCAATACACCGGGTACTGTACCATTCAATACAGAGCAATACACCGGGTACTGTACCATTCAATACAATACAGAGCAATACACCGGGTACTGTACCATTCAATACAATACAGAGCAATACACCGGGTACTGTACCATTCAATACAGAGCAATACACCGGGTACTGTACCATTCAATACAATACAGAGCAATACACCGGGTACTGTACCATTCAATACAGAGCAATACACCGGGTACTGTACCATTCAATACAATACAGAGCAATACACCGGGTACTGTACCATTCAATACAGAGCAATACACCGGGTACTGTACCATTCAATACAATACAGAACAATACACCGGGTACTGTACCATTCAATACAATACAGAGCAATACACCGGGTACTGTACCACTCAATACAGAACAATACACCGGGTACTGTACCATTCAATACAATACAGAGCAATACACCGGGTACTGTACCATTCAATACAGAGCAATACACCGGGTACTGTACCATTCAATACAATACAGAGCAATACACCGGGTACTGTACCATTCAATGCAGAGCAATACACCGGGTACTGTACCATTCAATACAATACAGAGCAATACACCGGGTACTGTACCATTCAATACAGAGCAATACACCGGGTACTGTACCATTCAATACAATACAGAACAATACACCGGGTACTGTACCATTCAATACAATACAGAGCAATACACCGGGTACTGTACCATTCAATACAGAACAATACACCGGGTACTGTACCATTCAATACAATACAGAGCAATACACCGGGTACTGTACCATTCAATACAGAGCAATACACCGGGTACTGTACCATTCAATACAATACAGAGCAATACACCGGGTACTGTACCATTCAATACAGAGCAATACACCGGGTACTGTACCATTCAATACAATACAGAGCAATACACCGGGAACTGTACCATTCAATACAATACAGAACAATACACCGGGTACTGTACCATTCAATACAGAGCAATACACCGGGTACTGTACCATTCAATACAATACAGAGCAATACACCGGGTACTGTACCATTCAATACAATACAGAACAATACACCAGGTACTGTACCATTCAATACAATACAGAGCAATACACCGGGTACTGTACCATTCAATACAGAGCAATACACCGGGTACTGTACCATTCAATACAATACAGAACAATACACCGGGTACTGTACCATTCAATACAGAGCAATACACTGGGTACTGTACCATTCAATACAGAGCAATACACCGGGTACTGTACCATTCAATACAATACAGAGCAATACACCGGGTACTGTACCATTCAATACAATACACCGGGTACTGTACCATTCAATACAATACAGAGCAATACACCGGGTACTGTACCATTCAATACAATACAGAACAATACACCGGGTACTGTACCATTCAATACAGAGCAATACACCGGGTACTGTACCATTCAGTACAGAGCAATACACCGGGTACTGTACCATTCAATACAGAGCAATACACCGGGTACTGTACCATTCAATACAATACAGAGCAATACACCGGGTACTGTACCATTCAGTACAATACAGAACAATACACGGGGTACTGTACCATTCAATACAATACAGAGCAGTACACCGGGTACTGTACCATTCAATACAGAGCAATACACCGGGTACTGTACCATTCAATACAGAGCAATACACCGGGTACTGTACCATTCAATACAATACAGAGCAATACACCGGGTACTGTACCATTCAATACAATACAGAACAATACACCGGGTACTGTACCATTCAATACAGAGCAATACACCGGGTACTGTACCATTCAATACAATACAGAGCAATACACCGGGTACTGTACCATTCAATACAATACAGAACAATACACCAGGTACTGTACCATTCAATACAATACAGAGCAATACACCGGGTACTGTACCATTCAATACAATACAGAGCAATACACCGGGTACAGTACCATTCAATACAGAGCAATACACCGGGTACTGTACCATTCAATACAGAGCAATACACCGGGTACTGTACCATTCAATACAATACAGATCAATACACCGGGTACTGTACCATTCAATACAGAACAATACACCGGGTACTGTACCATTCAATACAATACACCGGGTACTGTACCATTCAATACAATACAGAGCAATACACCGGGTACTGTACCATTCAATACAGAGCAATACACCGGGTACTGTACCATTCAATACAATACACCGGGTACTGTACCATTCAATACAATACAGTGCAATACACCGGGTACTGTACCAATCAATACAGAGCAATACACCGGGTACTGTACCATTCAGTACAATACAGAGCAATACACCGGGTACTGTACCATTCAATACAATACAGAACAATACACCGGGTACTGTACCATTCAATACAATACAGAGCAATACACCAGGTACTGTACCATTCAATACAATACAGAGCAATACACCGGGTACTGTACCATTCAATACAGAGCAATACACCGGGTACTGTACCATTCAGTACAATACAGAGCAATACACCGGGTACCGTACCATTCAATACAATACAGAACAATACACCGGGTACTGTACCATTCAATACAATACAGATCAATACACCAGGTACTGTACCATTCAATACAGAGCAATACACCGGGTACTGTACCATTCAATACCGAGCAATACACTGGGTACTGTACCATTCAATACAGAGCAATACACCGGGTACTGTACCATTCAATACCGAGCAATACACTGGGTACTGTACCATTCAATACAGAGCAATACACCGGGTACTGTACCATTCAATACAATACAGAGCAATACACCGGGTACTGTACCATTCAATACAGAGCAATACACCGGGTACTGTACCATTCAATACAATACAGAGCAATACACCGGGTACTGTACCATTCAATACAGAGCAAATACACCGGGTACTGTACCATTCAATACAATACAGAGCAATACACAGGGTACTGTACCATTCAATACAATACAGAACAATACACCGTGTACTGTACCATTCAATACAATACAGAACAATACACCAGGTACTGTACCATTCAATACAGAGCAATACACCGGGTACTGTACCATTCAATACCGAGCAATACACTGGGTACTGTACCATTCAATACAGAGCAATACACCGGGTACTGTACCATTCAATACAATACAGAGCAATACACCGGGTACTGTACCATTCAATACAGAGCAATACACCGGGTACTGTACCATTCAATTCAGAGCAATACACCGGGTACTGTACCATTCAATACAGAGCAATACACCGGGTACTGTACCATTCAATACAATACAGAGCAATACACCGGGTACTGTACCATTCAATACAATACAGAAAAACACACCGTGTACTGTACCATTCAATACAGAGCAATACACCGGGTACTGTACCATTCAATACAGAGCAATACACCGGGTACTGTACCATTCAATACAATACATAGCAATACACCGTGTACTGTACCATTCAATACAGAGCAATACACCGGGTACTGTACCATTCAATACAATACAGAACAATACACCGGGTACTGTACCATTCAATACAATACAGAGCAATACACCAGGTACTGTACCATTCAATACAGAGCAATACACCGGGTACTGTACCATTCAATACAATACAGAGCAATACACCGGGTACTGTACCATTCAATACAATACAGAGCAATACACCGGGTACTGTACCATTCATTACAGAGCAATACACCGGGTACTGTTCCATTCAATATAATACAGAGCAATACACTGGGTACTGTACCATTCAATACAGAGCAATACACCGGGTACTGTACCATTCAATACAATACAGAGCAATACACCGGGTACTGTACCATTCAATACAATACAGAGCAATACACCGGGTACTGTACCATTCAATACAATACAGAGCAATACACCGGGTACTGTACCATTCAATACAATACAGAGCAATACACCGGGTACTGTACCATTCAATACAATACAGAGCAATACACCGGGTACTGTACCATTCAATACAATACAGAGCAATACACCGGGTACTGTACCATTCAATACAATACAGAGCAATACACCGGGTACTGTACCATTCAATACAATACTGAGCAATACACCGGGTACTGTACCATTCAATACAGAGCAATACACCGGGTACTGTACCATTCAATACAATACAGAGCAATACACCGGAAACTGTACCATTCAATACAATACAGAGCAATACACAGGGTACTGTACCATTCAATACAATACAGAGCAATACACCGGGTACTGTACCATTCAATACAGAACAATACACCGGGTACTGTACCATTCAATACAGAGCAATACACCGGGTACTGTACCATTCAATACAATACAGAGCAATACACCGGGTACTGTACCATTCAATACAGAGCAATACAACGGGTACTGTACCATTCAGTACAATACAGAACAATACACCGGGTACTGTACCATTCAATACAGAGCAATACAACGGGTACTGTACCATTCAGTACAATACAGAACAATACACCGGGTACTGTACCATTCAATACAATACAGAACAATACACCGGGTACTGTACCATTCAATACAGAGCAATACACCGGGTACTGTACCATTCAATACAGAGCAATACACCGGGTACTGTACCATTCAATACAATACAGAGAAATATACCGGGTACTGTACCATTCAATACAATACAGAGCAATACACCGCGTACTGTACCATTCAATACAATACAGAACAATACACCGGGTACTGTACCATTCAATACAGAGCAATACACCGGGTACTGTACCATTCAATAAAGAGCAATACACCGGGTACTGTACCATTCAATACAATACAGAGCAATACACCGGGTACTGTACCATTCAATACAATACAGAGCAATACACCGGGTACTGTACCATTCAATACAATACAGAGCAATACACAGGGTACTGTACCATTCAATACAATACAGAGCAATACACCGCGTACTGTACCATTCAATACAATACAGAACAATACACCAGGTACTGTACCATTCAATACAGAGCAATACACCGGTTACTGTACCATTCAATACAGAGCAATACACCGGGTACTGTACCATTCAATACAATACAGAGCAATACACCGGGTACTGTACCATTCAATACAATACACCGGGTACTGTACCATTCAATACAATACAGAGCAATACACCGGGTACTGTACCATTCAATACAGAGCAATACACCGGGTACTGTACCATTCAATACAATACAGAGCAATACACCAGGTACTGTACCATTCAATACAATACAGAGCAATACACCGGGTACTGTACCATTCAATACAGAGCAATACACCGGGTACTGTACCATTCAATACAGAGCAATACACCGGGTACTGTACCATTCAATACAGAGCAATACACCGGGTACTGTACCATTCAATACAGAACAATACACCAAGTACTGTACCATTCAATACAGAGCAATACACCGGGTACTGTACAATTCAATACAATACAGAGCAATACACCGGGTACTGTACCATTCAATACAGAGCAATACACCGGGTACTGTACCATTCAATACAATACAGAGCAATACAACGGGTACTGTACCATTCAATACAATACAGAGCAATACACCGGGTACTGTACCATTCAATACAGAGCAATACACCGGGTACTGTACCATTCAATACAGAGCAATACACCGGGTACTGTACCATTCAATACAGAGCAATACACCGGGTACTGTACCATTCTATACAATACAGAACAATACACCGGGTACTGTACCATTCAATACAATACAGAGCAATACACCGGGTACTGTACCATTCAATACAGAGCAATACACCGGGAACTGTACCATTCAATACAGAGCAATACACCGGGTACTGTACCATTCAATACAATACAGAACAATACACCGGGTACTGTACCATTCAATACAGAGCAATACACCGGGTACTGTACCATTCAATACAGAGCAATACACCGGGTACTGTACCATTCAATACAATACAGAGAAATATACCGGGTACTGTACCATTCAATACAATACAGAGCAATACACCGCGTACTGTACCATTCAATACAATACAGAACAATACACCGGGAACTGTACCATTCAATACAGAGCAATACACCGGGTACTGTACCATTCAATACAGAGCAATACACCGGGTACTGTACCATTCAATACAATACAGAGAAATATACCGGGTACTGTACCATTCAATACAATACAGAGCAATACACCGCGTACTGTACCATTCAATACAATACAGAACAATACACCGGGAACTGTACCATTCAATACAGAGCAATACACAGGGTACTGTACCATTCAATACAATACAGAACAATACACCGGGTACTGTACCATTCAATACAGAGCAATACACCGGGTACTGTACCATTCAATACAGAGCAATACACCGGGTACTGTACCATTCAATACAATACAGAGAAATATACCGGGTACTGTACCATTCAATACAATACAGAGCAATACACCGCGTACTGTACCATTCAATACAATACAGAACAATACACCGGGTACTGTACCATTCAATACAGAGCAATACACCGGGTACTGTACCATTCAATACAGAGCAATACACCGGGTACTGTACCATTCAATACAATACAGAGCAATACACCGGGTACTGTACCATTCAATACAATACAGAGCAATACACCGGGTACTGTACCATTCAATACAGAGCAATACACCGGGTACTGTACCATTCAATACAGAGCAATACACCGGGTACTGTACCATTCAATACAGAGCAATACACCGGGTACTGTACCATTCAATACAGAGCAATACACCGGGTACTGTACCATTCAATACAGAACAATACACCAGATACTGTACCATTCAATACAGAGCAATACACCGGGTACTGTACCATTCAATACAATACAGAGCAATACACCGGGTACTGTACCATTCAATACAGAGCAATACACCGGGTACTGTACCATTCAATTCAATACAGAGCAATACACCGGGTACTGTACCATTCAATACAATACAGAGCAATACACCGGGTACTGTACCATTCAATACAGAGCAATACACCGGGTACTGTACCATTCAATACAGAGCAATACACCGGGTACTGTACCATTCAATACAGAGCAATACACCGGGTACTGTACCATTCAATACAATACAGAACAATACACCGGGTACTGTACCATTCAATACAATACAGAGCAATACACCGGGTACTGTACCATTCAATACAGAGCAATACACCGGGAACTGTACCATTCAATACAGAGCAATACACCGGGTACTGTACCATTCAATACAATACAGAACAATACACCGGGTACTGTACCATTCAATACAGAGCAATACACCGGGTACTGTACCATTCAATACAGAGCAATACACCGGGTACTGTACCATTCAATACAATACAGAGAAATATACCGGGTACTGTACCATTCAATACAATACAGAGCAATACACCGCGTACTGTACCATTCAATACAATACAGAACAATACACCGGGAACTGTACCATTCAATACAGAGCAATACACCGGGTACTGTACCATTCAATACAGAGCAATACACCGGGTACTGTACCATTCAATACAATACAGAGAAATATACCGGGTACTGTACCATTCAATACAATACAGAGCAATACACCGCGTACTGTACCATTCAATACAATACAGAACAATACACCGGGAACTGTACCATTCAATACAGAGCAATACACAGGGTACTGTACCATTCAATACAATACAGAACAATACACCGGGTACTGTACCATTCAATACAGAGCAATACACCGGGTACTGTACCATTCAATACAGAGCAATACACCGGGTACTGTACCATTCAATACAATACAGAGAAATATACCGGGTACTGTACCATTCAATACAATACAGAGCAATACACCGCGTACTGTACCATTCAATACAATACAGAACAATACACCGGGTACTGTACCATTCAATACAGAGCAATACACCGGGTACTGTACCATTCAATACAGAGCAATACACCGGGTACTGTACCATTCAATACAATATAGAGCAATACACCGGGTACTGTACCATTCAATACAATACAGAGCAATACACCGGGTACTGTACCATTCAATACAGAGCAATACACCGGGTACTGTACCATTCAATACAGAGCAATACACCGGGTACTGTACCATTCAATACAATACAGAGCAATACACCAGGTACTGTACCATTCAATACAGAGCAATACATCGGGTACTGTACCATTCAATACAGAGCAATACACCGGGTACTGTACCATTCAATACAATACAGAGCAATACACCGGGTACTGTACCATTCAATACAGAGCAATACACCGGGTACTGTACCATTCAATACAATACAGAGCAATACACCGGGTACTGTACCATTCAATACAATACAGAGCAATACACCGGGTACTGTACCATTCAATACAGAGCAATACACCGGGTACTGTACCATTCAATACAGAGCAATACACCGGGTACTGTACCATTCAATACAGAGCAATACACCGGGTACTGTACCATTCAATACAATACAGAACAATACACCGGGTACTGTACCATTCAATACAATACAGAGCAATACACCGGGTACTGTACCATTCAATACAGAGCAATACACCGGGAACTGTACCATTCAATACAGAGCAATACAACGGGTACTGTACCATTCAATACAATACAGAACAATACACCGGGTACTGTACCATTCAATACAGAGCAATACACCGGGTACTGTACCATTCAGTACAATACAGAGCAATACACCGGGTACTGTACCATTCAATACAATACAGAACAATACACCGGGTACTGTACCATTCAATACAATACAGAGCAATACACCGGGTACTGTACCATTCAATACAGAGCAATACACCGGGTACTATACCATTCAATACAATACAGAGCAATACACTGGGTACTGTACCATTCAATACAATACAGAGCAATACACCAGGTACTGTACCATTCAATACAGAGCAATACACCGGGTACTGTACCATTCAATACAATACACCGGGTACTGTACCATTCAATACAGAGCAATACACTGGGTACTGTACCATTCAATACAATACAGAACAATACACCGGGTACTGTACCATTCAATACAGAGCAATACACTGGGTACTGTACCATTCAATACAATACAGAGCAATACACCGGGTACTGTACCATTCAATACAATACAGAGCAATACACCAGGTACTGTACCATTCAATACAATACACCGGGTACTGTACCATTCAATACAGAGCAATACACTGGGTACTGTACCATTCAATACAATACAGAACAATACACCGGGTACTGTACCATTCAATACAATAAAGAGCAATACACCGGGTACTGTACCATTCAATACAATACAGAGCAATACACCGGGTACTGTACCATTCAATACAGAGCAATACACAGGGTACTGTACCATTCAATACAATACAGAACAATACACCGGGTACTGTACCATTCAATACAATACAGAGCAATACACCGGGTACTGTACCATTCAATACAGAGCAATACACCGGGTACTGTACCATTCAATACAGAGCAATACAACGGGTACTTTACCATTCAATACAATACAGAACAATACACCGGGTACTGTACCATTCAATACAGATCAATACACCAGGTACTGTACCATTCAGTACAATACAGAGCAATACACCGGGTACTGTACCATTCAATACAATACAGAACAATACACCGGGTACTGTACCATTCAATTCAATACAGAGCAATACACCGGGTACTGTACCATTCATTACAGAGCAATACACCGGGTACTGTACCATTCAATACAGAGCAATACACCGGGTACTGTACCATTCAATACAATACAGAGCAATACACCGGGTACTGTACCATTCAATACAATACAGAGCAATACACCGGGTACTGTACCATTCAATACAATACAGAGCAATACACCGGGTTCTGTACCATTAAATACAGAGCAATACAACGGGTACTGTACCATTCAATACAATACAGAACAATACACCGGGTACTGTACCATTCAATACAGAGCAATACACCGGGTACTGTACCATTCAATACAATACAGAGCAATACACCGGGTACTGTACCATTCAATACAATACAGAGCAATACACCGGGTACTGTACCATTCAATACAGAGCAATACACCGGGTACTGTACCATTCAATACAATACAGAGCAATACACCGGGTACTGTACCATTCAATACAATACAGAGCAATACACCGGGTACTGTACCATTCAATACAATACAGAGCAATACACCGGGTACTGTACCATTCAATACAGAGCAAAACACCGGGTACTGTACCATTCAATACAATACAGAGCAATACACCGGGTACTGTACCATTAAATACAGAGCAATACACTGGGTACTGTACCATTCAATACAATACAGAACAATACACCGGGTACTGTACCATTCAATACAGAGCAATACACCGGGTACTGTACCATTCAATACAGAGCAATACACCGGGTACTGTACCATTCAATACAATACAGAGCAATACACCGGGTACTGTACCATTCAATACAGAGCAATACTCCGGGTACTGTACCATTCAATACAATACAGAGCAATACACCGGGTACTGTACCATTCAGTACAATACAGAGCAATACACCGGGTACTGTACCATTCAATACAATACAGAGCAATACACCGGGTACTGTACCATTCAGTACAGAGCAATACACCTGGTACTGTACCATTCAATACAGAGCAATACACCGGGTACTGTACCATTCAATACAATACAGAGCAATACATCGGGTACTGTACCATTCAATACAATACAGAACAATACACCGTGTAATGTACCATTCAATACAATACAGAACAATACACAGGGTACTGTACCATTCAATACAGAGCAATACACCGGGTACTGTACCATTCAATACAGAGCAATACACCGGGTACTGTACCATTCAATACAGAGCAATACACCGGGTACTGTACCATTCAATACAATACAGAGCAATACACCGGGTACTGTACCATTCAATACAATACAGAGCAATACACCGGGTACTGTACCATTCAATACAATACAGAGCAATACCAGGTACTGTACCATTCAATACAATACAGAGCAATACACCGGGTACTGTACCATTCAATACAGAGCAATACACCGGGTACTGTACCATTCAATACAATACACCGGGTACTGTACCATTCAATACAGAGCAATACACCGGGTACTGTACCATTCAATACAATACAGAGCAATACACCGGGTACTGTACCATTCAATACAATGCAGAGCAATACACCGGGTACTGTACCATTCAATACAGAGCAATACACCGGGTACTGTACCATTCAATACAATACAGAACAATACACCGGGTTCTGTACCATTAAATACAGAGCAATACAACGGGTACTGTACCATTCAATACAATACAGAACAATACACCGGGTACTGTACCATTCAATACAGAGCAATACACCGGGTACTGTACCATTCAATACAATACAGAGCAATACACCGGGTACTGTACCATTCAATACAATACAGAGCAATACACCGGGTACTGTACCATTCAATACAGAGCAATACACCGGGTACTGTACCATTCAATACAATACAGAGCAATACACCGGGTACTGTACCATTCAATACAATACAGAGCAATACACCGGGTACTGTACCATTCAATACAATACAGAGCAATACACCGGGTACTGTACCATTCAATACAGAGCAATACACCGGGTACTGTACCATTCAATACAATACAGAGCAATACACCGGGTACTGTACCATTAAATACAGAGCAATACACTGGGTACTGTACCATTCAATACAATACAGAACAATACACCGGGTACTGTACCATTCAATACAGAGCAATACACCGGGTACTGTACCATTCAATACAGAGCAATACACCGGGTACTGTACCATTCAATACAATACAGAGCAATACACCGGGTACTGTACCATTCAATACAGAGCAATACACCGGGTACTGTACCATTCAATACAATACAGAGCAATACACCGGGTACTGTACCATTCAGTACAATACAGAGCAATACACCGGGTACTGTACCATTCAATACAATACAGAGCAATACACCGGGTACTGTACCATTCAGTACAGAGCAATACACCTGGTACTGTACCATTCAATACAGAGCAATACACCGGGTACTGTACCATTCAATACAATACAGAGCAATACATCGGGTACTGTACCATTCAATACAATACAGAACAATACACCGTGTAATGTACCATTCAATACAATACAGAACAATACACAGGGTACTGTACCATTCAATACAGAGCAATACACCGGGTACTGTACCATTCAATACAGAGCAATACACCGGGTACTGTACCATTCAATACAGAGCAATACACCGGGTACTGTACCATTCAATACAATACAGAGCAATACACCGGGTACTGTACCATTCAATACAATACAGAGCAATACACCGGGTACTGTACCATTCAATACAATACAGAGCAATACCAGGTACTGTACCATTCAATACAATACAGAGCAATACACCGGGTACTGTACCATTCAATACAGAGCAATACACCGGGTACTGTACCATTCAATACAATACACCGGGTACTGTACCATTCAATACAGAGCAATACACCGGGTACTGTACCATTCAATACAATACAGAGCAATACACCGGGTACTGTACCATTCAATACAATGCAGAGCAATACACCGGGTACTGTACCATTCAATACAGAGCAATACACCGGGTACTGTACCATTCAATACAATACAGAACAATACACCGGGTACTGTACCATTCAATACAATACAGAGCAATACACCGGGTACTGTACCATTCAATACAGAGCAATACACCGGGTACTGTACCATTCAATACAATGCAGAGCAATACACCGGGTACTGTACCATTCAATACAATACAGAGCAATACACCGGGTACTGTACCATTCAATACAGAGCAATACACCGGGTACTGTACCATTCAATACAGAGCAATACACCGGGTACTGTACCATTCAATACAGAGCAATACACCGGGTACTGTACCATTCAATACAGAGCAATACACCGGGTACTGTACCATTCAATACAATACAGAGCAATACACCGGGTACTGTACCATTCAATACAATACAGAGCAATACACCTGGTACTGTACCATTCAATACAGAGCAATACACCGGGTACTGTACCATTCAATACAATACAGAGCAATACACCGGGTACTGTACCATTCAATACAGAGCAATACACCAGGTACTGTACCATTCAATACAATACAGAGCAATACACCGGGTACTGTACCATTCAATACAATACAGAGCAATACACCGGGTACTGTACCATTCAATACAATACAGAGCAATACACCAGGTACTGTACCATTCAATACAGAGCAATACACCGGATACTGTACCATTCAATACAGAGCAATACACCGGGTACTGTACCATTCAATACAATACAGAGCAATACACCGGGTACTGTACCATTCAATACAGAGCAATACACCGGGTACTGTACCATTCAATACAATACAGAACAATACACCGGGTACTGTACCATTCAATACAATACACCGGGTACTGTACCATTCAATACAATACAGAGCAATACACCGGGTACTGTACCATTCAATACAGAGCAATACACCGGGTACTGTACCATTCAATACAATACAGAGCAATACACCGGGTACTGTACCATTCAATACAGAACAATACACCGGGTACTGTACCATTCAATACAATACAGAGCAATACACCGGGTACTGTACCATTCAATACAATACAGAGCAATACACCGGGTACTGTACCATTCAATACAATACAGAACAATACACCGTGTACTGTACCATTCAATACAATACAGAACAATACACCGGGTACTGTACCATTCAATACAGAGCAATACACCGGGTACTGTACCATTCAATACAGAGCAATACACCGGGTACTGTACCATTCAATACAATACAGAACAATACACCGGGTACTGTACCATTCAATACAGAGCAATACACCGGGTACTGTACCATTCAATACAGAGCAATACACCGGGTACTGTACCATTCACTACAGAGCAATACACCGGGTACTGTACCATTCAATACAATACAGAGCAATACACCGGGTACTGTACCATTCAATACAATACACCGGGTACTGTACCATTCAATACAGAGCAATACACCGGGTACTGTACCATTCAATACAATACAGAGCAATACACCGGGTACTGTACCATTCAATACAATACACCGGGTACTGTACCATTCAATACAGAGCAATACACCGGGTACTGTACCATTCAATACAGAGCAATACACCGGGTACTGTACCATTCAATACAATACAGAGCAATACACCGGGTACTGTACCATTCAATACAATACAGAGCAATACACCGGGTACTGTACCATTCAATACAATACAGAGCAATACACCGGGTACTGTACCATTCAATACAATACAGAGCAATACACCGGGTACTGTACCATTCAATACAGAGCAA
Source organism: Acipenser ruthenus (assembly GCF_902713425.1). Lineage (NCBI taxonomy): Eukaryota > Metazoa > Chordata > Actinopteri > Acipenseriformes > Acipenseridae > Acipenser > Acipenser ruthenus. Next base: position 9,731,155 of record NC_081227.1, read on the forward strand.
TACACCGGGTACTGTACCATTCAATACAATACAGAGCAATACACCGAGTACTGTACCATTCAATACAGAGCAATACACCGGGTACTGTACAATTCAATACAATACAGAGCAATACACCGGGTACTGTACCATTCAATACAATACAGAACAATACACCGGGTACTGTACCATTCAATACAATACAGAGCAATACACCGGTTACTGTACCATTCAATACAATACAGAACAATACACCGGGTACTGTACCATTCAATACAGAGCAATACACCGGGTACTGTACCATTCAATACAATACAGAGCAATACACCGGGTACTGTACCATTCAATACAGAGCAATACACCGGGTACTGTACCATTCAATACAATACAGAACAATACACCGGGTACTGTACCATTCAATACAGAGCAATACACCGGGTACTGTACCATTCAATACACTACACCGTGTACTGTACCATTCAATACAATACACCGGGTACTGTACCATTCAATACAATACAGAGCAATACACCGGGTACTGTACCATTCAATACAATACACCAGGTACTGTACCATTCAATACAATACACCGGGTACACTACCATTCAATACAATAGTGTCTGTGTTGCTCTGATGATGCTCACAGTGCTGTGCTCTCCTCTCTCTCTCTCAGGCTGACAGCTCACCGCCTGGCCGCTCGAACCCTGTCTCAGTCCTCACATGTTGCTCCAGCTGTTTAAGTAACATCCTTGTAATTGTATCCTTCATTGTTAACATTCTAACAAGTTTTTACACTTTAAGTTTGTTTTGTATGTCAGTGGATATGTGACATTGTTTGGTAGAGTTGTGCACTTTTTGGTACAAGCATGAAGCTTGGCACAGTTCTTCTACAGGACCCCCTGAACAATTTAGGATATGGAGCCACTCCAGATTTTTTTTTGTTGCAAGTTATAGGTTATCTTTGTAGATGGACACCAAATGCGATTCTGCCATTTTAGACATATTCCTGATTTCAACTATCCACATTCCATAACTGAACCCATCATATTCTTACCCAAGTAGTAGAAAAGGTGGGTTGTTCTTTCTAAACATAGATTCTTTAGCACATTACATTAAGCTTTCAAAGATAAAATTGTAAGTCCAGAACTTACTTTGACACTTAAGAGTGTTACTGTATCAGTGACCTACCAGCCCATGCCTGACATGAAGAGATAGCTGCTTAGGGGGTTAGCCCTGTGCCCTGGCATTGCCAGATTAGTAACGGGTGGCACTAGTTGTGTTGTAGACTGTTTGTCCTTCTCATGTATTTGGCTTCAGTAGTTTCAACTATTTAGAGGAGAAGTTGTACAGAAATTGCATGTTTTGTAAAACATTTTCTCTGTGTAGTAAAGAGCATGACATGGTGTTTTTGGCAAAACATGAACGTAATTAACGCTTTGTCTGATTGGATAACAAGGCTTCAGTAGGCGGTTCAGTGTCATGAAGATTCTGCATAGTTACGGTAGAATATTGTCTGTCAGTTTACGTGGAGAAGCAGAGGCCAAATCTGGTCTGTTTGCATCGCACTTGCAATATGTACATAGATAAATCATGTCTCTTTCAACAGAGCTTGTAATATGTACATAGATAAATCATGTCACCGGGTACTGTACCATTCAATACAATACAGAGCAATACACCGGGTACTGTACCATTCAATACAATACAGAGCAATACACCGGGTACTGTACCATTCAATACAGAGCAATACACCGGGTACTGTACCATTCAATACAATACAGAGCAATACACCGGGTACTGTACCATTCAATACAATACAGAGCAATACACTCTTTTTCAACAGAGCTTGTAATATGTACATAGATAAATCATGTCTCTTTCAACAGAGCTTGTAATATGTACATAGATAAATCATGTCTCTTTTCAACAGAGCTTGCAATATGTACATAGATAAATCATGTCTCTTTCAACAGAGCTTGGAAGTTGTACTTTTTTTGAATAAATTACCACGGACACTGATCCCTGGCTAAAACTCTAAGGCTGCGTCCTAAACCATTCCCTTGTGCCCTTTGACAAGTGTACGCTTCTTGTGGCGTTTTACTGGCGTCACTGAGCATGCACTCGGGTGTAGGGTGGAGCTAAAAGCGTCAAATGGGACGCACTTCAGCATCATCAAAAAAAGTTTCAAATGTCTTAAGAAATTGAAAATAAATAAATACACAATCACAGTCAATCATCTTTTGTAGCTACCTTTCTAGTCCATTAATTAATGAATTGACCATTAATTCCAGCAATCGATATGAACTGAAAATAATTCACTGTACTTTCTAATCATATATTTTAATTGTGATCATAGATTAAAAAATAGATTCAAGAAGTCAACGTATTTGCTAAGCAACTCAATACAACATACATTTCACAAATAATTTGCTTGTTAAAGAACTTAAAATATCTATAATTACAATACAAGCTCACTACACTTACATTACATTCATGGGCAGCCGCGTCATATTTGCAAAGAGTTCTGGGACTTCTGCTCAAAAACACTTCCGCAGAAACCCTAACCCTTCACTTGTTCCCTAAGGAATTGGGACTCCCTTAAGATGGCAACCACAGTACTTCTGCCCCTCAAGGGCAGGTAACAAGTGAGCAAGGGTATGGTTTGGGACGTGTGAAACCAACCTAACTTAAAGGGGAACTCAAGTGGGTTTTTTGTGTGTGTTACATGTTCCCATAACAACTGTTTAAATAAGGTGGGTATTATTTTATTATTTATTTTGACACCCTGACCACTTTTTCTACACTATTAAATTGCAGTCTACTACAGTGCTTGGTTTCCAAGACAGCTTGAAAAATGTACCCTTCACAAGAACTTCAGAACTACATTTCCCATCCTCCTCCTGTTCATGTGTCTATGATGGGAAATGTAGTTCTGAAGTTCTTCGGAAGGGTACATCACGTGAAGCCATCTTGTAAACGGAGCACTTTGGAGAATGCAATTTAATAGTGTAGAAAAAGTGGTCATATGGAACAATATGCTCCAGTTAAAACCCAGCTGTATAAATGGGTAATTGTATGTAGAAAAAAAATAATAATGTGAATTGTAACAATTGTAAGTCTCCCTGGATAAGGGCATCTTGCTAAGAAACAAATAATAATAATAATAATAATAATAATAATAATAATAATAATAATAATAATAATAATAATAATATGGAACATATAGCAACATGTGGAAACATGTAACACATATACAAGAAAAAAAACAACTTGAGTTCCTCTTTAATGAGGAAGTATCTGTATCTTGCTTCATGGACTGCAAGCATGTCAGTTTGTAGAAACACTATCATGGACGCAACATCACGAGTTGTGTCAGCTAGAGAAAAAAAAGAGGAACTTAGTATCAAACACACAGTTTCTGCATAGCAGTGGAATGATAAATGTAATAATAATATGAAATCCAGGTAGCGTTTTCTTTGAATTAGTATGTACTTTAAGTTGGTATTTACAACCATGTAGTTGTATAATGAGAACGTTCCTTTAAACTGCTTGAATTTGCGTATGTTTTAAATCTTGCTCATATTTACTCCAGCAGTGTAGAGTGGTGGCCAGTGCTCTGGACTGTTGACCGGAGGGTCTTGTGGGTTCAATCCCAGGTAGGTGAGACACACACTGCTGTTGTACCCTTGAGCAAGCAGGCAGATACATTACCTCCTAGATTGCTCCAGTAAAAAACAAACCAGCAGTATAAATGGGTAATGGTATGTAAAAAAACAAACAAAAAATGTGATAATTGTAAGTTGTACCAGATAAGGATGGTGTCTGCTAAGAAATAAAATAATGAAAATAATAATAAATAGAATATCAAAGTGTCTTTAGCAATATACAGCCGCCTCCTATATTATTCACATCTTTCATAGACTAGAATGGGTTTTAGCAAAATAAATGCAAGTGTACATTCAGTATTTGTTGCATAAATGAAAACATTAATATTTTCAAACATTCAGTATTGGACTTCAAAAAAATATATTTGTCTAACATATTTGCATGTTATTTCAAAAGCTGAAGGTTCAAAATTATTCACAGCCCTAAATATTAAAATGCAATAACTTTGGACATAAATGTTTTTGCATATCCATATCGAGTCACACTACCTATTGAGATCTCTCTCTCTCTCTCTCTCTCTTTAAAGGATGGAATACACAGTGCTGCCCTGTTACCTCAATGCTACCTCGGTGCTGGCGAGTTTGTGACGGTCCCACGCTCTGTGAACTGAACTGTTAGGCGGTACTGCATCCTGAACTACACTTTCAGCGTCACAGCTGGAGGAGGCTGGGGTGAGAGGTCAATATGTCCTGGAGAAAAATGGAAACAAACGATGATGTTCACGGTTACTACGGCAACAGCGACTGGCTTTCCGGTCAGAATACTCGGTATGTGAACAGGACCAGCCTGTTCGATTCAGAGCTGCCACGCGTCACTGCTGCTGAAGGACGTCATGGAGAACAACACAGGAATTTACCAGTGTGAAGTTTTCACTGCTAACCGGTTTGGGTCGGGTCAGATTGAGCTTGTCCCGGTTCCAGCTGAACCCACAACAGCACCTGTTCCAGCGGGTCACACACAACCAGATGATCTGAAACAACGACACTAGATTGTTAGAGGTCTAGTTTCTGTTCTTGGTATTGGTGGTGTAATCACAGGTCTGGTGTATGTCTATAAGAATTGTGCTGCTCGGCGCAGGAGGTCCAGATCAGAGAGCTGACTACAGTGCAGTGCAGACAAGGGCAGGGATAGATCAGGAGAGTGCAGTACAGACAGGGACAGATCAGCAAAGTGCACTACAGACAGGAACAGATCTGGACACTGCAGCACAGACAAGGACAGAGAGAGATAAGGACAGTGCAGTACAGGCAGGGACAGAGAGAGATCAGGACAGTGCAGCACAGACAGGGACTGAGAGAGATCAGGACAGTGCAGCACAGGCAGGGACAGACAGAGAGCAGGACAGTGCAGCACAGGCAGGGACAGAGAGAGATCAGGACAGTGCAGCACAGACAGGGACAGAGAGAGAGCAGGACAGTGCAGCACAGGCAGGGACAGAGAGAGATCAGGACAGTGCAGTACAGAGAGAGAGCAGGACAGTGCAGCACAGACAGTGACAGAGAGAGATCAGCACAGTGCAGTACAGACAGGGACAGAGAGAGATCAGGACAGTGCAGCACAGACAGGGACAGAGAGAGAGCAGCACAGTGCAGCACAGGCAGGGACAGAGAGAGATCAGGACAGTGCAACACAGAGAGGGATAGAGAGAGATCAGCACAGTGCAGCACAGGCAGGGACAGAGAGAGATCAGGACAGTGCAGCACAGAGAGGGACAGAGAGAGATCAGGACAGTGCAGTACAGAGAGAGAGAGCAGGACAGTGCAGCACAGACAGAGAGAGATCAGGACAGTGCAGTACAAACAGGGACAGAGAGAGATCAGCACAGTGCAGTACAGACAGGGACAGAGAAAGATCAGGACAGTGCAGCAAGGCAGGGACTGAGAGAGAACAGGACAGTTCAGCACAGGCAGGGACAGAGAGAGAGCAGGACAGTGCAGCACAGGCAGGGACAGAGAGAGATCAGAACAGTGCAGCACAGACAGGGACAGAGAGAGATCAGGAAAGTGCAGTACAGACAGGGACAGAGAGAGATCAGGACAGTGCAGCACAGACAGGGACAGAGAGAGAGCAGGACAGTGCAGCACAGGCAGGGACAGAGAGAGATCAGAACAGTGCAGCACAGACAGGGACAGAGAGAGATCAGGAAAGTGCAGTACAGACAGGGACAGAGAGAGATCAGGACAGTGCAGCACAGACAGGGACAGAGAGAGAGCAGCACAGTGCAGCACAGGCAGGGACAGAGAGAGATCAGGACAGTGCAACACAGAGAGGGATAGAGAGAGATCAGCACAGTGCAGCACAGGCAGGGACAGAGAGAGATCAGGACAGTGCAGCACAGAGAGGGACAGAGAGAGATCAGGACAGTGCAGCACAGGCAGGGACAGAGAGAGATCAGGACAGTGCAACACAGAGAGGGATAGAGAGAGATCAGCACAGTGCAGCACAGGCAGGGACAGAGAGAGATCAGGACAGTGCAGCACAGAGAGGGACAGAGAGAGATCAGGACAGTGCAGTACAGAGAGAGAGAGCAGGACAGTGCAGCACAGACAGAGAGAGATCAGGACAGTGCAGTACAAACAGGGACAGAGAGAGATCAGCACAGTGCAGTACAGACAGGGACAGAGAAAGATCAGGACAGTGCAGCAAGGCAGGGACTGAGAGAGAACAGGACAGTTCAGCACAGGCAGGGACAGAGAGAGAGCAGGACAGTGCAGCACAGGCAGGGACAGAGAGAGATCAGAACAGTGCAGCACAGACAGGGACAGAGAGAGATCAGGAAAGTGCAGTACAGACAGGGACAGAGAGAGATCAGGACAGTGCAGCACAGACAGGGACAGAGAGAGAGCAGCACAGTGCAGCACAGGCAGGGACAGAGAGAGATCAGGACAGTGCAACACAGAGAGGGATAGAGAGAGATCAGCACAGTGCAGCACAGGCAGGGACAGAGAGAGATCAGGACAGTGCAGCACAGAGAGGGACAGAGAGAGATCAGGACAGTGCAGCACAGGCAGGGACAGAGAGAGATCAGGACAGTGCAACACAGAGAGGGATATAGAGAGATCAGCACAGTGCAGCACAGGCAGGGACAGAGAGAGATCAGGACAGTGCAGCACAGACAGGGACAGAGAGAGAGCAGCACAGTGCAGCACAGGCAGGGACAGAGAGAGATCAGGACAGTGCAACACAGAGAGGGATAGAGAGAGATCAGCACAGTGCAGCACAGGCAGGGACAGAGAGAGATCAGGACAGTGCAGCACAGAGAGGGACAGAGAGAGATCAGGACAGTGCAGTACAGAGAGAGAGAGCAGGACAGTGCAGCACAGACAGAGAGAGATCAGGACAGTGCAGTACAAACAGGGACAGAGAGAGATCAGCACAGTGCAGTACAGACAGGGACAGAGAAAGATCAGGACAGTGCAGCAAGGCAGGGACTGAGAGAGAACAGGACAGTTCAGCACAGGCAGGGACAGAGAGAGAGCAGGACAGTGCAGCACAGGCAGGGACAGAGAGAGATCAGAACAGTGCAGCACAGACAGGAACAGAGAGAGATCAGGAAAGTGCAGTACAGACAGAGAAAGAGAGAGATCAGGACAGTGCAGTACACGCAGGGACAGAGAGAGATCAGGACAGTGCAGCAGAGACAGGGAAAGAGAGAGATCAGGACAGTGCAGGACAGGCAGGGACAGAGAGAGATCAGCAAAGTGCAGCACAGACAGGGACAGAGAGAGATCAGGACAGTGTAGCACAGGCAGGGACAGAAAGAGATCAGCAAAGTGCAGCACAGACAGGGACAGAGAGAGATCAGGACAGTGCAGTACAGACAGGGACAGAGAGAGATCAGGACAGTGCAGTACAGACAGGGACAGAGAGAGATCAGGACAGTGCAGTACACGCAGGGACAGAGAGAGATCAGGACAGTGCAGCAGAGACAGGGACAGAGAGAGATCAGGACAGTGCAGGACAGGCAGGGACAGAGAGGGAGCAGGACAGTGCAGCACAGGCAGGGACAGAGAGAGATCAGCAAAGTGCAGCACAGACAGGGACAGAGAGAGATCAGGACAGTGCAGCACAGGCAGGGACAGAGAGAGATCAGCAAAGTGCAGCACAGACAGGGACAGAGAGAGATCAGGACAGTGCAGTACAGACAGGGACAGAGAGAGATGAGGACAGTGCAGTACACGCAGGGACAGAGAGAGATCAGGACAGTGCAACACAGAGAGGGATAGAGAGAGATCAGCACAGTGCAGCACAGGCAGGGACAGAGAGAGATCAGGACAGTGCAGCACAGAGAGGGACAGAGAGAGATCAGGACAGTGCAGTACAGAGAGAGAGAGCAGGACAGTGCAGTACAGACAGAGAGAGATCAGGACAGTGCAGTACAAACAGGGACGGAGAGAGATCAGCACAGTGCAGTAGAGACAGGGACAGAGAGAGATCAGGACAGTACAGCAAAGACAGGGACAGAGAGAGATCAGCACAGTGCAGCACAGACAGGGACAGAGAGAGATAAGGACAGTGCAGTACAGAGAGAGATCAGGACAGTGCAGCACAGGGAGAGACAGAGAGAGATCAGCACAGTGCAGTACAGACAGGGACAGAGAGAGATCAGGACAGTGCAGCACAGGCAGGGACAGAGAGAGATCAGAACAGTGCAGCACGACAGGGACAGAGAGAGATCAGCACAGTGCAGCACAGGCAGGGACAGACAGAGAACAGGACAGTGCAGCACAGGCAGGGACAGACAGAGAGCAGGACAGTGCAGCACAGGCAGGGACAGAGAGAGATCAGGACAGTGCAACACAGAGAGGGATAGAGAGAGATCAGCACAGTGCAGCACAGGCAGGGACAGAGAGAGATCATGACAGTGCAGCACAGAGAGGGACAGAGAGAGATCAGGACAGTGCAGTACAGAGAGAGAGAGCAGGACAGTGCAGCACAGACAGAGAGAGATCAGGACAGTGCAGTACAAACAGGGACAGAGAGAGATCAGCACAGTGCAGTACAGACAGGGACAGAGAAAGATCAGGACAGTGCAGCAAGGCAGGGACTGAGAGAGAACAGGACAGTTCAGCACAGGCAGGGACAGAGAGAGATCAGGACAGTGCAGCACAGGCAGGGACAGAGAGAGATCAGGACAGTGCAGCACAGACAGGGACAGATAAAGATCAGGACAGTGCAGCACAGGCAGGGACAGAGAGAGAGCAGGACAGTGCAGTACAGGCAAGGACAGAGAGAGCAGGACAGTGCAGCACAGGCAGGGACAGAGAGAGATCAGAACAGTGCAGCACAGACAGGGACAGAGAGAGATCAGGACAGTGCAGCACAGAGAGGGACAGAGAGAGATCAGGACAGTGCAGTACAGAGAGAGAGAGCAGGACAGTGCAGTACAGACAGAGAGAGATCAGGACAGTGCAGTACAAACAGGGACGGAGAGAGAGCAGCACAGTGCAGCACAGGCAGGGACAGAGAGAGATCAGGACAGTGCAACACAGAGAGGGATAGAGAGAGATCAGCACAGTGCAGCACAGGCAGGGACAGAGAGAGATCAGGACAGTGCAGCACAGGCAGGGACAGAGAGAGATCAGGACAGTGCAGCACAGAGAGGGACAGAGAGAGATCAGGACAGTGCAGTACAGAGAGAGAGAGCAGGACAGTGCAGCACAGACAGAGAGAGATCAGGACAGTGCAGTACAAACAGGGACAGAGAGAGATCAGCACAGTGCAGTACAGACAGGGACAGAGAAAGATCAGGACAGTGCAGCAAGGCAGGGACTGAGAGAGAACAGGACAGTTCAGCACAGGCAGGGACAGAGAGAGAGCAGGACAGTGCAGCACAGGCAGGGACAGAGAGAGATCAGAACAGTGCAGCACAGACAGGAACAGAGAGAGATCAGGAAAGTGCAGTACAGACAGAGAAAGAGAGAGATCAGGACAGTGCAGTACACGCAGGGACAGAGAGAGATCAGGACAGTGCAGCAGAGACAGGGAAAGAGAGAGATCAGGACAGTGCAGGACAGGCAGGGACAGAGAGAGATCAGCAAAGTGCAGCACAGACAGGGACAGAGAGAGATCAGGACAGTGTAGCACAGGCAGGGACAGAAAGAGATCAGCAAAGTGCAGCACAGACAGGGACAGAGAGAGATCAGGACAGTGCAGTACAGACAGGGACAGAGAGAGATCAGGACAGTGCAGTACAGACAGGGACAGAGAGAGATCAGGACAGTGCAGTACACGCAGGGACAGAGAGAGATCAGGACAGTGCAGCAGAGACAGGGACAGAGAGAGATCAGGACAGTGCAGGACAGGCAGGGACAGAGAGGGAGCAGGACAGTGCAGCACAGGCAGGGACAGAGAGAGATCAGCAAAGTGCAGCACAGACAGGGACAGAGAGAGATCAGGACAGTGCAGCACAGGCAGGGACAGAGAGAGATCAGCAAAGTGCAGCACAGACAGGGACAGAGAGAGATCAGGACAGTGCAGTACAGTCAGGGACAGAGAGAGATGAGGACAGTGCAGTACACGCAGGGACAGAGAGAGATCAGGACAGTGCAGCAGACACAGGGACAGAGAGAGATCAGGACAGTGCAGGACAGGCAGGGACAGAGAGGGAGCAGGACAGTGCAGCACAGGCAGGGACAGAGAGAGATCAGCAAAGTGCAGCACAGACAGGGACAGAGAGAGATCAGGACAGTGCAGCACAGGCAGGGACAGAGAGAGATCAGCACAGTGCAACACAAACAGGGACAGAGAGAGTTCAGCACAGTGCAGCACAGACAAGGACAGAGAGAGATCAGGACAGTGCAGTACAGACAGGGACAGAGAGATATCAGCACAGTGCAGCACAGAGAGAGATCAGCACAGTGCAGCACAGGAAGGGACAGAGAGAGATCAGGACAGTGCAGCACAGACAGGGACAGAGAGAGATCAGGACAGTGCAGCACAGGCAGGGACAGACAGAGAGCAGGACAGTGCAGCACAGGCAGGGACAGAGAGATCAGGACAGTGCAACACAGAGAGGGATAGAGAGAGATCAGCACAGTGCAGCACAGGCAGGGACAGAGAGAGATCAGGACAGTGCAGTACAGAGAGAGAGCAGGACAGTGCAGTACAGACAGAGAGAGATCAGGACAGTGCAGTACAAACAGGGACGGAGAGAGATCAGCACAGTGCAGTAGAGACAGGGACAGAGAGAGATCAGGACGGTACAGCAAAGACAGGGACAGAGAGAGATCAGAACAGTGCAGCACAGACAGGGACAGAGAGAGATCAGGACAGTGCAGTACAGAGAGAGATCAGGACAGTGCAGCACAGGGAGAGACAGAGAGAGATCAGCACAGTGCAGTATAGACAGGGACAGAGAGAGATCAGGACAGTGCAGCACAGGCAGGGACAGAGAGAGATCAGGACAGTGCAGCACTGACAGGGACAGAGAGAGATCAGGACAGTGCAGCACAGGCAGGGACAGACAGAGAACAGGACAGTGCAGCACAGGCAGGGACAGACAGAGAGCAGGACAGTGCAGCACAGGCAGGGACAGAGAGAGATCAGGACAGTGCAACACAGAGAGGGATAGAGAGATCAGCACAGTGCAGCACAGGCAGGGACAGAGAGAGATCAGGACAGTGCAGCACAGAGAGGGACAGAGAGAGATCAGGACAGTGCAGTACAGAGAGAGAGAGCAGGACAGTGCAGTACAGACAGAGAGAGATCAGGACAGTGCAGTACAAACAGGGACGGAGAGAGATCAGCACAGTGCAGTAGAGACAGGGACAGAGAGAGATCAGGACAGTACAGCAAAGACAGGGACAGAGAGAGATCAGCACAGTGCAGCACAGACAGGGACAGAGAGAGATCAGGACAGTGCAGTACAGAGAGAGATCAGGACAGTGCAGCACAGGGAGAGACAGAGAGAGATCAGCACAGTGCAGTACAGACAGGGACAGAGAGAGATCAGGACAGTGCAGCACAGGCAGGGACAGAGAGAGATCAGGACAGTGCAGCACGACAGGGACAGAGAGAGATCAGCACAGTGCAGCACAGGCAGGGACAGACAGAGAACAGGACAGTGCAGCACAGGCAGGGACAGACAGAGAGATCAGGACAGTGCAGCACAGGGAGGGACAGAGAGAGATAAGGACAGTGCAGCACAGAGAGAGATCAGCACAGTGCAGCACAGGCAGAGACAGAGAGAGATCAGCACAGTGCAGCACAGACAGGGACAGAGAGAGAGCAGGACAGTGCAGCACAGGCAGGGACAGATCAGCACAGTGCAGTACAGACGGACACGTCAGGACAGTGCAGCACAGAGGGATTTCCCCCTGAAATCAAGGGGGGGTGGCTGTTATCTTAAATGCTGATATATCTGCATTGTATTCTGTTATTTGTACACAGTGATGTGCGTGTATATCTGCATTGTATTCTGTTATTTGTACAGTGATGTGCGTGTATATCTGCATTGTATTCTGTTATTTGTAGAGTGATGTGCGTGTATATCTGCATTGTATTCTGTTATCTGTAGAGTGATGTGCGTGTATATCTGCATTGTATTCTGTTATCTGTAGAGTGATGTGCGTGTATATCTGCATTGTATTCTGTTATTTGTACAGTGATGTGCGTGTATATCTGCATTGTATTCTGTTATTTGTACAGTGATGTGCATGTATATCTGCATTGTATTCTGTTATTTGTACACAGTGATGTGCGTGTATATCTGCATTGTATTCTGTTATTTGTACAGTGATGTGCGTGTATATCTGCATTGTATTCTGTTATTTGTAGAGTGATGTGCGTGTATATCTGCATTGTATTCTGTTATCTGTAGAGTGATGTGCGTGTATATCTGCATTGTATTCTGTTATTTGTACAGTGATGTGCGTGTATATCTGCAGAGTGATATGCGTGTATATCTGCATTGTATTCTGTTATTTGTACAGTGATGTGCGTGTATATCTGCATTGTATTCTGTTATTTGTACAGTGATGTGCGTGTATATCTGCATTGTATTCTGTTATTTGTAGAGTGATGTGCGTGTATATCTGCATTGTATTCTGTTATCTGTAGAGTGATGTGCGTGTATATCTGCATTGTATTCTGTTATTTGTACAGTGATGTGCGTGTATATCTGCAGAGTGATATGCGTGTATATCTGCATTGTATTCTGTTATTTGTACAGTGATGTGCGTTTATATCTGCATTGTATTCTGTTATTTGTAGAGTGATGTGCGTGTATATCTGCATTGTATTCTGTTATTTGTACAGAGCGATGTGCGTGTATATCTGCATTGTATTCTGTTATTTGTACAGAGTGATGTGCGTGTATATCTGCATTGTATTCTGTTATTTGTAGACAGTGATGTGCGTGTATATCTGCATTGTATTCTGTTATTTGTACAGAGTGATGTGCGTGTATATCTGCATTGTATTCTGTTATTTGTACAGAGCGATGTGCGTGTATATCTGCATTGTATTCTGTTATTTGTAGAGTGATGTGCGTGTATATCTGCATTGTATTCTGTTATTTGTAGAGCGATGTGCGTGTATATCTGCATTGTATTCTGTTATTTGTAGAGTGATGTGCGTGTATATCTGCATTGTATTCTGTTATTTGTACAGAGCGATGTGCGTGTATATCTGCATTGTATTCTGTTATTTGTAGAGTGATGTGCGTGTATATCTGCATTGTATTCTGTTATTTGTAGAGCGATGTGCGTGTATATCTGCATTGTATTCTGTTATTTGTAGAGTGATGTGCGTGTATATCTGCATTGTATTCTGTTATTTGTACAGAGTGATGTGCGTGTATATCTGCATTGTATTCTGTTATTTGTACAGAGCGATGTGCGTGTATATCTGCATTGTATTCTGTTATTTGTACAGAGCGATGTGCGTGTATATCTGCATTGTATTCTGTTATTTGTACAGAGCGATGTGCGTGTATATCTGCATTGTATTCTGTTATTTGTACACAGTGATGTGCGTGTATATCTGCATTGTATTCTGTTATTTGTACATTTAAGCTGTTAACACTTTTAAATAATAAACTTTGATAGAAGTTTACACCGTGTTTGTGACTTATCAGTTAACAGATAAACCTCAAGCAACTGCTTTAGTTTTAGAATCATCTGCCAAAGACATGGAACCCTGGTCCTGGGGAACCCCCCCACCCAGGAACCCTGGTCCTGGGGAACCCCCCCACCCCTCTCTCTCTGTCTGTACGTCGGTGTCTCTGCTGGTTTTTGTTCCAACTGAGGATCTGCTCTCAAATCACTTCATTGAACTCCTTCAACTGAACTGAAACAATTGGTCTAATCCGGAGTGGAGGACCAGTGGTGTATAAAGACATGACTCAGTCTATTACAGCACACGGGCTCCCTCTTGTGGACAAAGTTGGAAAAACAGGTGGGAAATTTAGTATTTAATTAAAAAAAGAAACCTATTTCCTAATTGCTTATGCCTCAAAAGTATAGAAAATGGCTATTATTCCCCACAAACTTTGCTTTTGTGACCAGGACAGTGATATTTTGAAATTTACCTACAGAACATTCCAGATAGATTCAGTGCTGAGTAAACTTGGAGTAACTTCTAGAACTTTCTAGAACTTTCCAGTAATATAAATAGTAGTATAAATACAGGGGCCTTAAGCCCACCAGTTCAGTTTAGTTCCAGCTGCCTAAGTGGATACATATCTGCATTTTTCTGAGATGGCATCAAGAGGCTGCAAGCATCCGGCAGACGCATTTTGCTATGTCTGCGGCCAATTTATCAAGACAAGAGCGAAAAAATACTCTGTGGAAGCATCTGCTAAGATGTGTGAGGCCTACAAGGCATATTTCGGCATGCCTGTCGAGGATCAAGACAAACCCTGGGCACCTCATTTCACCTGCGAGCACTGCAAAAAAACTCTGGAAGGTAAGATGGACAATTCTTGCTCGGAATTTTATGTTATAAAATTTGTTAAAATTTTTAAAATTGTAAAAGTTTTTAATTTTAAAATGTTTTACAATTTTCAATGTTATTGAAAAAATATATCATATATGAAAAATGTTGCGAGAATCTCTTACACATTAGTCATGGGTGAAGTAAATGTATTTTTGTAGGATGGTACAGAGGGGAAAAGAGAGCCATGAAGTTCGCTATCCCAAGAATTTGTCGGGAACCCACTGACCTCTCAAGCAACTGCTACTTCTGCATAGTGGACCCGTCCAAACGTCGGACTGGCAAGAATGCACCTGCTATCACGTATCCGGACCTTCCTTCATCCATCGCCCCGGTGCCACACTGCCATGATCTCCCGTACCCACTCCTCTGGAGAGAGAGCAGCCGTCTTTAGAAGAGAGCAGCAAGTCAGAGAGCGAGGAAGACGTTGTAGATCCAGATGACAATTTCAGAGGTGGAGCTGAGGAGAGAAACCCATACTACCCCAACCAAAAAGACCTCAACGACTTGATTAGAGATCTTGGTCTCACCAAGTCCAATGCCGAGCTTTTGACGTCTAGGCTCAAGCAGTGGAACTTGTTGGATGAAAGTGTGCAAGTCGCAGATCAGAGGAAGCGTCACCAACCTTTTTCCAGCTTCTTCACCCGTCAAGATGGGCTCTGCTTCTGCCACAATGTGACCAATGTTCGAGGCAATCGGAATCGCCTGTAACCAGAATGAGTGGCGCCTCTTCATTGACAGCTCATCCAGGAGCCTCAAAGCCGTGCTGCTCCATAATGGTAACAAGTACCCGTCTCTTCCCCTGGCTCACTCGGTGCACCTCAAAGAGGATTACAACAGCATCAAGACCTTGCTGGACGCCTTGAAGTATGATGAGTACGGCTGGGAGGTCATAGGAGACTTAAAAATGGTGGCATTCCTGATGGGTCTCCAAGGTGGTTTTACTAAGTTTCCCTGCTATATTTGCCTTTGGGACAGCAGGGACACCAAGGTGCACTACCACAGGGACCGAGTTCTCTGTGGGGAGGAACAACGTCAAGTGGGAGCCACTGGTGGACCCCCGGAAGGTGCTGATGCCACCACTGCACATCAAATTGGGCCTTATGAAACAATTTGTCAGAGCTCTAGATAAGGAGTCGGCAGCCTTCAAGTACCTTCAAGACTTCTTCCCTAAGCTGTCTGAGGCAAAGGTCAAAGCCGGTGTCTTCGTCGGACCACAGATAAAGAAGATCCTGGAGTGCAATGAATTCCCCAAGAAGCTCACTAGTAAGGAGAAAGCGGCTTGGAACAGCTTTGTCGCAGTGGTTCGGGGCTTCCTGGGCAATCACAAGGCCGAAAACTATGTGGAGCTGGTTGAGACTCTGGTGAAGAACTACGGCACAATGGGCTGTAGGATGTCCCTCAAAGTCCATATCCTTGATGCTCATCTTGATAAATTCAAGGAGAACATGGGAGCATACTCGGAGGAGCAAGGCGAGCGCTTCCACCAGGATATATTGGACTTTGAACGCCGCTACCAAGGACAGTATAACGAGAACATGATGGGAGACTACATTTGGGGGCTGATTCGTGAAAGTGATTTACAGTATAATCGTAAATCTCGAAAAACTACTCACTTCTAAATCTTTTGTAGTCATTTTTGTATTACTTTAGTATAAATACATGTTAATTTGGATTCATATGTTGTTTTTTTTTTTACTTTATGTGAACGAAAAGACACAAATTCGCCCGTTTTCTCATTGGAAATAGGTAAATTTCAAAATATCACTGTCCTGGTCACAAAAGCAAAGTTTGTGGGGAATAATAGCCATTTTCTATACTTTTGAGGCATAAGCAATTAGGAAATAACACTTACTACCCAGGAACAAAAATTGTGTTACATAGTGTAATGAATGAAACAATGATTTAGAGCCCCCTTCTGTTCCTGTTTGGTATAACAACAACAATGCTTGATCCTTAGTACCGTACTAAAGCCGGGATCAGCTCGTCTCCAGCTTTGTTCCGCTTCTTTTTCGTTGCTAGTACGCAACTCCATACTAACTCTGCAAGTTCGTTGCAATTGACCCATTGAGATATGCTTTTAAAATAATGTTGTTCTGTTTTTTATACTGCATATTAGAAATACAGACATTTAAATAACAGGTTGCGCTTGTTACATATGGTGTCAATAATTCCAAAAACAATAGAATCTATTTGCTAAAAATGAACATTTGTACATCCAGAATGCAGTTATTATTTTAAATTGATTGATAATATATTAGTGTATGAGCCCTCATTACATAGGATTAATTCTTATACAAAATAAGAACATTTGAAATCACTACTCGCTGTTGGTGTCAATGTTACACACGTGTAACACACGTAGTGACAGTATTTTAGTAGGATGATCATTGAATAAAACAGTCCAATGAAAATGGTAGGGTTTTGTGTTTATCTCGAGACTTGTTATATAAACTGACACCCTAGACATTGGATAACTAAAGAAATAAATACAGGAAAACAGTTTTGCAATTTTGACCATGTGTTCCCACTTTTGATAAAAAAAGAGCTGGAGAATGACAACGTTTAAACTTACAGTGCCTTGCGAAAGTATTCGGCCCCCTTGAACTTTGCGACCTTTTGCCACATTTCAGGCTTCAAACATAAAGATATGAAATTGTAATTTTTTGTGAAGAATCAACAACAAGTGGGACACAATCATGAAGTGGAACGAAATTTATTGGATATTTCAAACTTTTTTAACAAATAAAAAACTGAAAAATTGGGCGTGCAAAATTTATTCAGCCCCTTTACTTTCAGTGCAGCAAACTCTCTCCAGAAGTTCAGTGAGGATCTCTGAATGATCCAATGTTGACCTAAATGACTAATGATGATAAATAGAATCCACCTGTGTGTAATCAAGTCTCCGTATAAATGCACCTGCACTGTGATAGTCTCAGAGGTCCGTTTAAAGCGCAGAGAGCATCATGAAGAACAAGGAACACACCAGGCAGGTCCGAGATACTGTTGTGGAGAAGTTTAAAGCCGAATTTGGATACAAAAAGATTTCCCAAGCTTTAAACATCCCAAGGAGCACTGTGCAAGCGATAATATTGAAATGGAAGGAGTATCAGACCACTGCAAATCTACCAAGACCTGGCCGTCCCTCTAAACTTTCAGCTCATACAAGGAGAAGACTGATCAGAGATGCAGCCAAGAGGCCCATGATCACTCTGGATGAACTGCAGAGATCTACAGCTGAGGTGGGAGACTCTGTCCATAGGACAACAATCAGTCGTATACTGCACAAATCTGGCCTTTATGGAAGAGTGGCAAGAAGAAAGCCATTTCTTAAAGATATCCATAAAAAGTGTCGTTTACAGTTTGCCACAAGCCACCTGGGAGACACACCAAACATGTGGAAGAAGGTGCTCTGGTCAGATGAAACCAAAATTGAACTTTTTGGCAACAATGCAAAACGTTATGTTTGGCGTAAAAGCAACACATCTCATCACCCTGAACACACCATCCCCACTGTCAAACATGGTGGTGGCAGCATCATGGTTTGGGCCTGCTTTTCTTCAGCAGGGACAGGGAAGATGGTTAAAATTGATGGGAAGATGGATGGAGCCAAATACAGGACCATTCTGGAAGAAAACCTGATGGAGTCTGCAAAAGACCTGAGACTGGGACGGAGATTTGTCTTCCAACAAGACAATGATCCAAAACATAAAGCAAAATCTACAATGGAATGGTTCACAAATAAACATATCCAGGTGTTAGAATGGCCAAGTCAAAGTCCAGACCTGAATCCAATCGAGAATCTGTGGAAAGAACTGAAAACTGCTGTTCACAAATGCTCTCCATCCAACCTCACTGAGCTCGAGCTGTTTTGCAAGGAGGAATGGGCAAAAATTTCAGTCTCTCGATGTGCAAAACTGATAGAGACATACCCCAAGCGACTTACAGCTGTAATCGCAGCAAAAGGTGGCGCTACAAAGTATTAACTTAAGGGGGCTGAATAATTTTGCACGCCCAATTTTTCAGTTTTTTATTTGTTAAAAAAGTTTGAAATATCCAATAAATTTCGTTCCACTCATGATTGTGTCCCACTTGTTGTTGATTCTTCACAAAAAATTACAGTTTCATATCTTTATGTTTGAAGACTGAAATGTGGCAAAAGGTCGCAAAGTTCAAGGGGGCCGAATACTTTCACAAGGCACTGTATGTATGTTGTCAAAATGTTATAGTTACAGCGTTGAACTCTGGGTGATGTAGTCCTTGCTTCAAAAGCGCAATCTGCTAACTCACCGTTAAGAGCTAACTTCCGTCTCGAAGCCTAGGACTATCTCGAAGCGCAGCTACGGCAAAGCCCTCTACCTACTGAACTCACCCCAGATAACTTAAACTAAACACGACTTTTTTTAAACCACTTTTGTGCAATAGGCCTCTGGTCTTTCACAATCCTCAATTTTCAAGTGCTTCACAGAGGTTATGTTATCAGGCACTCTATTACAATGAAAGACCTGCAGAAAATTCAACTAGATTTCTTCAACATGATCTGTGGCTATCCACTATACTCATACCGTTAAACCACCAGCTGAAAACGAAGCAGCCTTCCGAAACAGAAAACACTATTATATTACTCCTTAATCACATGATACGTGACTCTACATACAGAATACGCTACCGTTCTTGTCGGATCATGCATGATAGTTATACCTGGCACAGAGCGAAGTTTTCAAAAGGTTTGTGAGGGTAAAATGAGTCCTGTATCCACTTGTTTAACATTTACATCATTAAGTGATTTGGTTATAAAATCACTTTGGGACCCTGGCATGGAGTTCAGGACGAGGCAGTGCTTCGTGGTTACCGGGGTGCTGTCACTCCTCATGCTGGGTGTCTGCAGTGTCACCGCCAATGAGTTTGTGAAAGTCCCGAGCTGTGTGAACTGCACTGTGGGGCAGGACTGCATCCTGAACTGCACTTTCAACCTCACAGCTGGAGAAGGCTGGGATGCGAGGTCAGATGTGTTCTGGACAAGAGCAGACACATACAAGCATGTTCACTGTTACTATAACAACAGGGACTGGCTTGCCGAACAGCTTCCTCAGTATGCGGGCAGGACCAGCCTGTTCGATTCTGAGCTGCAGCGCGGGGATGCTTCACTGCTGCTGAGGAAAGTCACACTGGAAGATAGAGGAAAATACTGCTGAGAGGTTTATGCTCCCAAACAGCCTGGGTGGGGTCTGATTGAGTTAGTCCTGGTTCCAGCTAGACCCATAGCACCACCTATTCCAGCTGAACTCACTGTACCAGCTGTTCTGAAAGGAGAACTCTACTGGATTCTTTTAGTTCCAGTTGTAATTGCATGTTTGTGTGTCGGCTTGTGGCTGTATAAAAAATCTTCCCAGGACAGTGCAGCACAGACACCGAGAGCTCAGGACAGTGCAGCACAGACACCGAGAGCTCAGGACAGTTCAGCACAGACACCGAGAACTCAGGACAGTGCAGCACAGACACCAAGAGCTCATGACAGTGCAGCACAGACACCAAGAGCTCAGGACAGTGCAGCACAGACACCAAGAGCTCAGGACAGTGCAGCACAGACACCGAGAGCTCAGGACAGTACAGCACAGACACAGAGTGCTCAGGACAGTGCAACACAGACAGCGAGAGCTCAGGACAGTGCAGCACAGACAGTGAGAGCTCAGGACAGTGCAGGACAGACACCGAGAGCTCAGGACAGTGCAGCACAGACAGTGAGAGCTCAGGACAGTGCAGGACAGACACCGAGAGCTCAGGACAGTGCAGCACAGACAGGGAGAGCTCAGGACAGTGCAGCACAGACACTGAGAGCTCAGGACAGTGCAGCACAGACAGTGAGAGCTCAGGACAGTGCAGCACAGACACCGAGTGCTCAGGACAGTGCAGCACAGACACTGACACTGAGAGCTCAGGACAGTCCAGCACAGACAGTGAGAGCTCAGGACAGTCCAGCACAGACACAGAGTGCTCAGGTCAGTGCAGCACAGAGAGTGAGAGGTCGTTGCAGTCCAGCACAAATGGGGTAAGTGTATGACAGTGAGGGTAGACAGTTTTCTGCACTTTCAATATCCACAGTATAATAATACAACCTCGAAGTGATAAACAGGGACTTTAAATGTGCAAACATTTGACCAGTGTTGAAAACTATTTCCAGCCATTTTGATATGGAATGATGATCAGAATGTGCAGATACACTAATGGAATCTAAAACACTGTTCTATTTATATTACACACACATGTGTATGCAATGGGTTTTTATCTAGGTAGGCGAGGCAAAGTTACAATAAAATAACTTAAAAATGTAACACATTGACTTTCACACCTTCAAGATTTAAAGATTTCTCAGAGTGGTTGATATGGAGAACATTGCAGATTGATTAATAAGAGTATAGAAAGGTTTGCATAGAATCGTCACAGATTCAATATTTTTGCTTTTAACTTTCTTTGACTGTCAAATTGTTATTTGCGGCAACTGTAATCTATTGAGCACTCGGTTGCTGTTCTTATTTCTTCTTATTATTATTAACATTATATATGCTGTTATTGGGTGACATTGTCCGTAGAAATGGTGTCAACTTTCACTGCTATGCTGATGACATCCAGCTATACCCGTCTCTTAAAACAAGTAGTGTCTCTTCTATAAAACAATATGATAAGCTGTCTTGCTGACATCAAGCTATGGACGTCTGTCACAGAGATGGCTGATGTGGTGACGTGTCAGACCAAAAACAAAGACAAAACACTGACGGGCGGTGAAACTGAGCGCAATGGGCACTCAGCGTTTTATTAAATGATAAAACAAAAACAAACAGTTTAAACAAAAACAAACAAAAAGGCACAAGGGCCAAACAAATAAACAAACAAACAGGTTCGTGCCGGTAAACCAGCACTTCAAAACCACGCACGCCTCTCCTCCCGTTCTCCACAATACGAACCCCCCACCTTATTATTATTATTATTATTATTATTTATTTATTTATTTATTTCTTAGCAGACGCCGTTATCCAGGGTGACTGACAGTTTACAATTACAGTTCAATTAAGTGCAAGATACAAAGTGCAACAATTTCAGTTACAATACGAGCAAATAAAGCAGTGAGAGCAAGATGAAGTGCAACAACTTCAGTTAGAGTAAATACAAGCAGTATAATAAGAGCAGATACACAGCAATGAAGAGCAAGATGAAGTGCAACAACTTCAGTTAGAGTAAATACAAGCAGTATAATAAGAGCAGATACACAGCAATGAAGAGCAAGATGAAGTGCAACAACTTCAGTTAGAGTAAATACAAGCAGTATAATAAGAGCAGATACACAGCAATGAAGAGCAAGATGAAGAGCAACAACTTCAGTTAGAGTAAACACAAGCAGTATAATAAGAGCAGATATACAGCAATGAAGAGCCAGATGAAGAGCAACAACTTCAGTTAGAGTAAATACAAGCAGTATAATAAGAGCAGATACACAGCAATGAAGAGCAACACTGCTGTGTCAGTGTATAAAGGCCTGATCTCATTGACACAGGGTCTGTGTCACTGTATAAACACCTGTATTTGTTGACAGAGATGCTGTGCCAGTGTATAAACACCTGTATTTGTTGACAGAGATGCTGTGTCAGTGTATAAACACCTGTATTTGTTGACAGAGATGCTGTGTCAGTGTATAAACACCTGTATTTGTTGACAGAGATGCTGTGTCAGTGTATAAACACCTGTATTTGTTGACAGAGATGCTGTGTCAGTGTATAAACACCTGTATTTGTTGACAGAGATGCTGTGTCAGTGTATAAACACCTGTATTTGTTGACAGAGATGCTGTGTCAGTGTTTCAACACCTGTATTTGTTGACAGAGATGCTGTGTCAGTGTATAAACACCTGTATTTGTTGACAGAGATGCTGTGTCAGTGTATAAACACCTGTATTTGTTGACAGAGATGCTGTGTCAGTGTATAAACACCTGTATTTGTTGACAGAGATGCTGTGTCAGTGTATAAACACCTGTATTTGTTGACAGAGATGCTGTGTCAGTGTTTCAACACCTGTATTTGTTGACAGAGATGCTGTGTCAGTGTATAAACACCTGTATTTGTTGACAGAGATGCTGTGTCAGTGTATAAACACCTGTATTTGTTGACAGAGATGCTGTGCCAGTGTATAAACACCTGTATTTGTTGACAGAGATGCTGTGTCAGTGTATAAACACCTGTATTTGTTGACAGAGATGCTGTGCCAGTGTATAAACACCTGTATTTGTTGACAGAGATGCTGTGTCAGTGTATAAACACCTGTATTTGTTGACAGAGATGCTGTGTCAGTGTATAAACACCTGTATTTGTTGACAGAGATGCTGTGTCAGTGTATAAACACCTGTATTTGTTGACAGAGATGCTGTGTCAGTGTATAAACACCTGTATTTGTTGACAGAGATGCTGTGTCAGTGTATAAACACCTGTATTTGTTGACAGAGATGCTGTGTCAGTGTATAAACACCTGTATTTGTTGACAGAGATGCTGTGTCAGTGTATAAACACCTGTATTTGTTGACAGAGATGCTGTGTCAGTGTATAAACACCTGTATTTGTTGACAGAGATGCTGTGTCAGTGTATAAACACCTGTATTTGTTGACAGAGATGCTGTGCCAGTGTATAAACACCTGTATTTGTTGACAGAGATGCTGTGTCAGTGTATAAACACCTGTATTTGTTGACAGAGATGCTGTGTCAGTGTATAAACACCTGTATTTGTTGACAGAGATGCTGTCAGTGTATAAACACCTGTATTTGTTGACAGAGATGCTGTGCCAGTGTATAAACACCTGTATTTGTTGACAGAGATGCTGTGTCAGTGTATAAACACCTGTATTTGTTGACAGAGATGCTGTGTCAGTGTATAAACACCTGTATTTGTTGACAGAGATGCTGTGTCAGTGTATAAACACCTGTATTTGTTGACAGAGATGCTGTGTCAGTGTATAAACACCTGTATTTGTTGACAGAGATGCTGTGTCAGTGTATAAACACCTGTATTTGTTGACAGAGATGCTGTGTCAGTGTATAAACACCTGTATTTGTTGACAGAGATGCTGTGTCAGTGTTTCAACACCTGTATTTGTTGACAGAGATGCTGTGTCAGTGTATAAACACCTGTATTTGTTGACAGAGATGCTGTGTCAGTGTATAAACACCTGTATTTGTTGACAGAGATGCTGTGTCAGTGTATAAAGGCCTGTATTTGTTGACAGAGATGCTGTGTCAGTGTATAAACACCTGTATTTGTTGACAGAGATGCTGTGTCAGTGTATAAACACCTGTATTTGTTGACAGAGATGCTGTGTCAGTGTATAAAGGCCTGATCTCATTTACACAGGGGCTGTGTCAGTGTATAAACACCTGTACTTGTGGACAGAGACCGACTTTATACCTTAGAAGAAGGTGAAGCTTTTTTTGTAGCTCTGGTCATTTACTTCAATTCTGGCTGTGGTCATATAACTCAATTCTGACTCTGTTCATGTAGCAGTATTCTGACTCTGGTCATGTAACTCTATTGTGACTCTGTTCATGTAGCACTATTGTGACTCTGGTCATGTGACTCAATTCTGACTATGGTCATGTAGCACTATTCTGACTCTGGTCATATTCCAGTATTGTCACACTAAGTCACAACATTGGCTAGTTCAGGGATCCCGGCTATTGTGTACTGCCCCAGTATAAATATGTTTAATCTACATACAAAGCTGTTTAATCTACCCTGCCCTCTGCTCCCTTTGAACTGTCCCCTGCTCCCTTTGTCTGTACCCTGCTCCTCTGCGTAAAAATGTCATTTTAAATACAACAAAGATCCGCACAGCAAGGGTATGGAGCGCATAACTTGGCACAGCAAGGCAGCTCCTAGCTGGGCAGATGCTGCAGCTCTGCCTCTCATGCAACTGCTACATTTCATAAAAATAGGAATGTGTCAAGCAAGGAGAATAGCCAATTCGTTAGGAACAGGCATTTGGAAGACAGTACTTGTTTCAAATGATTGAAAACTGGGAAACTCTTTGAGAAAAAAAATCTTAAAATCCTTTATTGAAAAATAAATAATATCCACATTTGTTTTAAAGAAATAATGTTCCGATAGTCGTTTGAAATGTGCTGCAAGTTTAAAATCATCTGGAAATTAAACACTGATGCCTTTTTTAATTGTATTGTTTTTGAAAAAAGTTGAAAGGCTGGGAGGATCTTCTGTGGAGAAGATCTTCCCGGCCTTTCAACATTTACTTTTCAAAACAAACATTTGTCATTCAAAAGTCTGTGGAGAAGATCTTCTCTCCCTTTCAACATTAATTCTCAAACTGAATGCAGTATGGATTCAAGGAAATGCATGCACATGGATTAGGGAGTGGTTAACATGTAGAAAACAGAAAGTACTAAATAGAGGAGAAACCTCAAAATGTAGTGAGGTAGCCAGGGGTGTACCACAGGGATCACTATTAGGTCCTCTGCTATTCCTAATCTACATTCATGATTTAGATTCTGGTATAGTAAGCAAGCTTGTTAAATTTGCAGACACAAAAATAGGAGTGGCGGCAAACACTGTTGTAGCAGCAAAGGTCATTCAAAATGATCTAGAAAGCATTCAGAACTTGGCAGACACATGGCAAATTACATTTTAATAGAGAAAAGTGTAACGTATTGCACACAGGCAATACAAATGGGCATTATAAATATCATATGGGAGATACTGAAATTGAAGAAGGGATCTATGAAAAAGACCTAGGAGTTTATGTTGACTTTATGTTGAGTTTATGTTGAATGAAATGTCTTCATCGAGACAATGTGAGGAAGCAATAAAAAAAGGCCAACAAGATGCTCGGATATATTGTGAGGTGTGTTGATTTTAAATCAAGGGAAGTAATGTTAAAACTTTACAATGCATTAGTAAGACCTCACCTAGAATATTGTGTTCAGTTCTGGTCACCTTGTTACAAAAAGGATATTGCTGCTCTAGAAAGAGTGCAAAGAAGATAGTTAATCTTCCCTCTGACATTCTCCATTGACAAATTGAGGGATGCGCACCAGGCCGCACACCCGCCGCTCCGGATTCGGGGATCTGAACCCGACTCTCTTTCGATCGGCCGGGGGGCGACGGAGGCAATCACCCCTCCCTTTCAGAACGGCATTCGCCTATCTCTTAGGACCGACTGACCCATGTTCAGCTGCTGTTCACATGGAACCCTTCTCCACTAAGGCGTTTGGGGGTGCGCACCAGGCCGCACAACCTTCGTCTTTCTGGAGCTCCGCCACGACCTGAAATAACAAATGGATACGTAATGTGAATATGCTGTATATCTAAACATAGCGATGGCTCCCTCTTTCACTAGCACACTGAAACACACTGAAACACAGACGTTTTAGGTGTTATATTTGTAGCAGCAGCGATGCAATTTTAAAGCTTGTCACCATTTTTCAACTTTTTCTTTACTTAATACAAAAATGCAGTTTATGCTCAATTTGTAATAAAGCAGTACTTGTTATATGATCCTGATAGTAATTGTAATATAAACAGAGCCTTCTGAGGACACAGACATTTTAGGTGTTAACCCTAATATTTGCAGCAGCAGCGATGCAATTTTTGTGAGGGTCTGGAACCAACTCACCAGTAATGTTGTTGGAGCTGACACCCTGGGATCCTTCAAGAAGCTGCTTGATGAGATTCTGGGATCAATAAGCTAATAACAACCAAATGAGCAAGATGGGCTAAATGGCCTCCTCTCATTTGTAAACGTTCTTATGTTCTTATGTGTTCTAAGCATCCTGGGAAACCTGGAATGCCTGCGCTTTTTGTACTGAAGTGTCAATGAAGCAGTTCTTTAATAGGTAAGTTGACAATCTCTGAGCAATAATGCTGAAGAAAATCTTGCCTTCTACGTTTAATAGGGAAATAGGGTGAAACTGACTGATGCTTGTAGAATCTTTTTCTTTAGGTATAGACTCCACCTGCTCAGCCCCATGCTCTTGGTACAACCTGTTTTTCCCATGCCACTTTCATCAATTTCCACAGGATTCGTAGAACAACTCCTGAAGCACCATTGTACACTCTGTACGGAACTCCATTAGGCCCTGGAGATGATGAAGCCCTTGCTTTTTTCAAAGCTTGCTCTACTTCTTTCCACTTAGGTGCACAGTCCTCAGTTTGGTTTTCTGGTTTATTGATAGGTGGGATGTCTGAAGGAATTGACATAGGCTCCTGCCTTTTTGAATCAGTATGTGTTTCCTCCAAATATCTCTAACAGCTCAAACTTAGATGCTTTTTTTCTCACTGGTGAATAACTTTTTTAGAAATTTGAATGGGTCTTTATAAAAGTTAGTTCTCGCACACTCCTTTTTGTAGCGTTTCCGTAGACGCTCAGCTCTGCGCAATGTTGCAAGCTTATCTTTTATGACCCTTTGTAAGAGATTGAGTCCCTCCTTCTGACTTTGTTCTGCTCTTCTCCATTGGTTCCTCAGCTGTCTCCTTTCTCTAACTAAGCGTTCAATCTCCTGCTGCCGTCTAGACTTTCCAGGAATAGTTTGTACTTTTTCCTTCCTTTTTTCAACTCCAAACCTCTCACTTCCATATGCGTAGATGATGTCCCAAAATTTATCCAGCTTCTTTTCAACTGTTCCACTTAACCTTTCCAACGCAAAGCAGAGATCCGTGTTTACTGTGTCCCACACAGTTTTCTCCGAAGATCTTGGCCATTTAACTCCAGGCTTGTGCCCGTTGAGGTTCTTTTCTCTCTTATGCTGGTTTGCCTGACCGGGTTCACAAGGATCATTAGGTTCATCACTAATTGTATCCATGCAAGTCCTCCTCACATCTATGACAGGGGTGCTGATATCCTGCGAACTATGGTTTGCTTCCTGTCACTGGATTTCATTCGACCGATTTGACTGACTTCGAAAGAAGTACTGATCAATGCGAGATTATCGCCTCCTCGAGCTTGAAATATTTTTGGTATGCCACGGTATTTAAGAGCTGAAACTGAATGTTTGGCATCTACAAAATGTCTAGCTAGTGGTGAATGGATATCTTTTCTCCTAATTGAACTTTTATGCTTGCTCATTAATGCGCAATCGTAACTGTCTAGTAGTTTTTGATCTAATTACCAAGCTTTCGGTGGACGTTTAAATAAATAAATTAACAAAAAGTTTTGTCAGAAGTGGGATTTGAACCCACGCCTCCAGAGAAACTGTGACCTAAACACAGTGCCTTAGACTGATTGGCCATCCTGATTTACACGAATGACTTTGCACCACACTGCAGTACACTGCTGAACCTCCAATGTCTGACGCTGCAGTAAATCACACGTGTGTGCGTGAACTTATTCTTTTTCTGTTTATATTAAGGAGGGCGACCTGTTTCGTCGCATTCTATATGGGATCACAAGGACACTCCTCTTACAGACAGAAAATATACGGCAAACAGAGCGATCGCTTCACAGTTAGAAACAAATCAGAACAGTCTGTTAGCAAATTAACTTCATCAAAAAAACACAAAGACATTACATACATGTTACAGATATATTTCATAGACAGAACAGTTGTAATATAATTGAGTACATTTCTAAACAATCCGCTAGTAACAGACATAATCTCAAAGCACTATAATTTATTCAAGCTCTTATGAAAGATAAGTATCCTTGCGCATTATATCACAGAAAACATGATAATCCTAGCTCTTCATTTAATCCCTCAGGCTGTACCGTATGGAGATTGAAGATCCATTTAGATTCACATTGTAATAGTTTTTAATCGAGATTACCGCCTCTGCAATCTTGAAATATTTTTTGTATGCCACAGAATTTAATATCTGAAACTGAATGTTTGGCATCTACAAAATGTGTAGCTAGTAGTAGATGAATACATTTTCTCCTAATTGAACTTTTATGCTTGCTCATTAATGCGCAATCGTAACTGTCTAGTAGTTGTACCAACATATTGCAAATGGCAAGGACAAGAAATCAAATAAATGACATGAGTTGAAGCACAGGTAATCACTTGTAAGATTCTGTACTCTTTTTTCGTTGTATGGCTTGTAAAATTCTTAGTTTTAAATGCATTATCACGGGCGGCACAATTACGACATGGAAAAAATCCAGTAGATTTGTCCAGTACACCGAGATCTCTCGAACATCTAAACGAGTCAGCCCTTAATAAAGACCGTCCGTGTTCATTTCGGCGTATATGACATTGTCTATACACAATAGCTGTTATGTAAGCCTATTGGTATCAAATCGATTGCAATTAATGTGTTATATGTTTCCTGTCAGTTTGATAGTTTTAATCAATCATCAAAAAAGCAGCAGTGCTTTGCAACTGTAGTTAGTCTTTTGTACTTTTTGGTAAGATACCCACTCAGAACGTGTCCGTTTCCTCCAGGCCCCCAAGGAACACTGGAAAGGTCATCAATAACAGTGAGCATTTGGCTAAAAACAACACTCGCTGTCCCCTTCACGCTCAAAAACAAACACTTTCACTCCTCCTCATGGATAGCGAGTCCAAACACTTTAGAAGCGCATTTTGCTAGCTTTATATAAAAGTTTATTAGAAAAATCCATTACATAATCACATCACCAAAACATACATTTTACAAAAATAAATCTGTCATTGAATTAATTTTCAATTTTTTCATTGCATTGTTTTTACCCAAGTTCTTAATATTCATCCAGATATAATCTTTCACTCGACCAAAAACAATTTTACAAAAATCAATTTCTGTTGCTTGATTTTTTGTTTTATTATACAGATTCATGTTTCTCAACAACCACAAAGCTTCTTTGGCACTGTTGATGATCAGCCATGCCTTCTTCCAATGATCTGTTTTTAAACCCCCTCTTGGCCCATACATAATCACATTCCATGTCAATTCATTTGTTTTGATAAATTTTTTCAGAAGCACTTTTACCCTCCCCCAACATCCTTTAGCAAACTTACAGTTACAAAAGACATGTTCCACCGATTCAGTTTCCTTACAATCAACTCTTACACATGTATCTGTCATTGCCATTTGTCTTTTGTACATAAGCTGCCGACAAGGTAAGCGTGCATGTACAGATAGCCAAGCTATATCCCTCTGAGTATTAGATAAGCCAGGATATCCTACATTTCTCCACACAACTGTTGACACGTCTGCACACTGAAAATTAACTTTGATTAATTTATTATTTGCCAGTTTCTTTTTCTGTAAATCTTTAAGTTTCCACTTTGCTTTTGGCCAATCCATCAGATCATATTCTAAAATAAACCTTGAAGCCTTCTTGTATACAAAAGGCATCATCCAACTGTAGGGCACTGTCAAATTTATATGAATTAAACCCATCCTTCTTAAAAATTGTCCAAAAAAACCTGGCAAAGAAACTACATTTCTTATTCATCTGAAGAATTGTGTTAATTAGAAAACAGACAAAATTTGCATACAAATAAAAAATGACATTAGGAAAACCTTTCCCTCCATTTTTCTTCTCCAACATTACAGTTTCCCTTTTCACCTTTTCCATTCTCCCTCCCCAAAAGAAAATGAACAGCTCCCTATTAATCGATTTGCAAGACGCTCTATCCGGAGGAAAAACCTTTGCTACATACAAGAGCGTTGACATAAACACCACTTTAATTATTCAAATGTTACCTTCCATTGACAGCTTTCTGGAATTCCAGAAAGTGATTTTCTTTCTCACTTTACCCATCACCTCCACCCAATTCCTTACCCCACTCACATTTTTATCAAAAATCATGCCTAAAACTTTAATGTAATCATTCTTCAATTTTAACATTTTCTTAAATTCATCTCTCTCCTCCCACTCCCCCATACAAAAAGCCTCACTTTTCTCCATATTGATTTTCGAACCAGAAGCTTTCCCATACAAAACCATAATTTTCAAAGCTTCCTGAATAGAGTCACATCAACATCACATCATCCATGTATGCTAAGGCTTTAACCTCCTGATGATCAGAGCCAGGAATTACCACCCCCTCAATCTGTGTATTCTTTCTAATTCGTAAAAGTGCAGGTTCTAAACAATAAATATATAACAGGGGTGACAAAGGGCACCCTTGTCTCACCCCTGACTTCACCTCAAAACCACCAGACATAAATCAATTAACAATAACTTCACTACTGATGCCTCTGTACAGCATCTTCACCCATCTAATAAATCTTTGATCCAAACCCATGTACCCAAACTTTAAACATAAAACAATGATCAACCCGATCATAGGCCTTTTCTTGGTCAAGATTAAACATAAAGGTGACTCTCTCTCCTTTGAATAGATACATGCATCTCTCATCAATCATAATTCTCAGCAATAGCTCTTCCTGGAACACCACATACTTGGTCAGGATCAATTAAACATTATTATCTTGGACAAGATCTTATAGTCACAATTGAGGAGACTAATAGGCCTCCAGTTTTTCAGCTCCTCTTTTTCCCCTTTATTTTTAAATATGAGAGTTATCAGCCCTTCCCTCATAGAATCGCTCATCAGTCCACTGCTCAAACATCCATTGAAAACTTCTAATAGATCTTCTTTAATCAATTCCCAAAATGTGCAATAAAATTCTATGGGCAACCCATCTGATCCAGGAGTCTTACCTGTTTTAAAAGAAAAACATGCTTCTTTAATCTCATCCAAATTTATATTCCTCAACAAATCATTATTCTCTTCTAATGTTACCTTGGTTTCCAGACTTTTAAGAAACAAATCTTGTATTACAGGATCTGTTTCTCTCGCTTCATAAAGAGATTTATAAAACTCCTCAGCAATTTTTTAACATTTCATCTGTTCCTTTCAGAACTCCCCCATTCTCAGTTTTCAAGCCCTGTAGACAACTCTTCTTCTTAAACATTACTTTAAAGAAAAAAACTACTACAAGTCTCGTTTTCTTCCATGTATTTGACTCTAGCCCTAAACATAACCTATTTTTCCATTTATAAAAACATCTTATACAGTTTCTCCTTAATATTTCCTCCTGGAAATCAAACCCCTGACTCTGCAACCCAAACAAGATTTGTAATCTTTTTTGTAATTTAGCATATTTATTTTTCCTTTCCTCTGCCCTCCTCCTTCATAGTGATATAAAATAGCCTTTTGTCCAACTCTTTCCCACCATTCACACACCTAATCAAAACACACTTTCAACTCTTTCCACTCTGTATACCTTTTTTTAAAAGCCTTAACCAAATCCTGATTCTGTAACAATGCACAATTAAATTTCCAAGAACCTCTTCCATATTCAAATTTGTTAACCAGTTCAACAGATACCACCAAACTCTTGTGGTCTGAAAAAAAATTCCAATTTTTCACATTTCAAAACTGTGATACGAAACAAAAATCTATTCTAGAAAAGGAGGACTGTGCTTTATTGAACCATGTAAAACCAGGGTCTAATGGGCAAAAGCATTTTGCTGCATCCTTCAAGTGAGCATCTTTCACTATTATTTTTAACAATTTTCCTGATTCATCTAAATTCCGCTTCCTTTTAACAGCAGGTAACAATCCACAATTAAAATCTCCCGCCACTATTAAAGTTTTGTTGCTCACTAAAAGCAATCTTAAGTGTTCAAAAATATGTTCCCTCTCTGCACACGTTTGAGCCCCATAAATATTCACTAAACACATTTCTGTTTCATGATACTTTATATCAACTGCTAACAAACGCCCTGGAATTATATCAGAAACAGATTTAACTTCAATATGAGGGTTTTTACACAGAATCCCCAACCCTGCAGCCTTTTCTACATTTGATCCCGCCCACACAGATATCCCAACATTCCATTCCTTTTTTAAATTTGCATAATCATTTGAAAAGGAAATACTGCACTCTTGTAAAAATATAATATCTGCACTAATAGATTTCAGGTAACCAAAAACACTCTTTCTCTTATCAGCCCCTTTAATACCTCTAACATTTACAGAACATAAATTCAATATCATCATTGTACAAACAAGAATGACAGAAAAAAACACAAACTGAATCATTTTTTGTCCCTTTTTCCCCCTTTCTTTTTCTCTCCCACGTTATGCCACTGATCGTCTCCTCTTGTGTTCTCAATATTGTCCTTGTCTTTGATTGTATTGTTATCAGCTCCTTTATCTTTGTCTTTGTTTGTGGCAGCCATCTTGTCTTTGTCTTTGTTTGTGGCAGCCATCTTGTCTTTGTCTTTGTTTGTGGCAGCCATCTTGTCTTTGTCTTTGCCTGTGGCAGCCATCTTTTCATTATTATCTGACTCGCCCTCTGCTGCAACTGCTGGTTTAAAAAAACAGACACAGCAGAGAAAGTCTGCACATCTCCCTCCTCCAGAAATGTAGAGCCCTGGAAATCAGTTCTTTCAATTTCCAGCCTCCGAGTTGGAGTGTCTGGACTACTAATCACAGTCAGGCACTTTTCTTGCTTCCCAATATGTGCAAGTAAATGCTCTCTTTCCTGATCGTGCACAACATCAGGGGCAATATTAACCCCCCCGACTTTTTTTTTTAGCCACAGCCTGTTCTTCAGGCTTCCGTTTACCGGTCTGCTGTATTATCTCCATCTCATTATCAGCGTTATCCTCCTCTGCAGAGACATCAGGCTCATTTTCCGAAAAATCGGAGCTATACAGGTCCTCTTTAAGACTCCCATCTTCATCCTGCTGTTCCTCTGTTCCCTCTTTGCTGACTTCCTCCTCCCTTGTGTTACTCTCTGTCATTTAACTATATTGGTATACAAATCTGGGCAAGTTTTGAAAACATGGCCCTCTTCCCCACACAGATTGCATTGTTTCTCCTCATGGCAGAGAGCAGTTACATGCGGCCCTCCACAGTTCTTGCATTTAGTTACAGAACAACTCACAGCCAGGTGTCCCAGTTGTCCACAGTTACGACACAGCTTTGGCATCCCATTGTATACAACAAACCCACAAGCTGCCACCAAAGTCACATTACTGGGAAGGTGACGCATTCCATCGATGCGAGGCAGGCATCATTGGGCGGTGCGAGGCTGGCATCCTTGGGCGGTGCGAGGCAGGCATCCTTGGGCGGTGCGAGGCAGGCATCCTTGGGCGGTGCGAGGCAGGCATCCTTGGGCGGTGCGAGGCAGGCATCCTTGGGCAGAGCAAGGCAGCAGGTATTCACCTTCTGCTGGTGGAGGTGGGAGGGGCACGCAGTCCTCCCACGGTGGTGGAGATGGAACCAGCAGGTATTCACCCTCTGCTGGTGGAGGTGGGACTGGTAAACTGTCCTCCCACGGCGCTTGAGACGGAACCAGCAGGCATTCACCCTCTGCTGGTGGAGCTGGGAGGGGCAAGCAGTCCTCCCACGGCGGCTGAGGCGGAACCAGCAGGCATTCACCCTCTGCTGGTGGAGCTGGGAGGGGCAAGCAGTCCTCCCACGGCGGCTGAGGCGGAACCAGCAGGCATTCACCCTCTGCTGGTGGAGCTGGGAGGGGCAAGCAGTCCTCCCACGGCGGCTGAGGCGGAACCAGCAGGCATTCACCCTCTGCTGGTGGAGCTGGGAGGGGCAAGCAGTCCTCCCATGGCGGCTGAGGCGGAACCAGCAGGCATTCACCCTCTGCTGGTGGAAGCAGCAGAGACAGAGGCAGCTCCTGCTGCTCTGCTCCTGGCGGTGGAGGTGGCGGAGGCAGAGGCAGCTCCCGCTGCTCTGCTCCTGGCGGTGGAGGTGGCGGAGGCAGAGGCAGCTCCCGCTGCTCTGCTCCTGGCGGTGGAGGTGGCGGAGGCAGAGGCAGCTCCCGCTGCTCTGCTCCTGGTGGTGGCAGAGGCAACTCCCGCTGCTCTGCTCCTGGCTCCTGGAGGCGTTGTTTGTCCCACACAGGACACTATATGTGACCGAGCAGCTGTTGCAGTGACGTGTGGGTAGTAATGTCACGGACCAGGAAGTAACAGTAAACAAAAGGCAATGGATGGAATGGTGGAACCGCTTTATTAAATAATAAAACGAAACAAAAGGTTTAAACCAACAACAAAACAACACAACAAAAAAAAAGGCGCATTGGCCAAACAAATATAACTAAACAAATAAGCGTGCTGGTTTTACTCAGCAGTTGTTTACACTCTTTCTCGCTCAAAACCTGTCTCACCTCTGACACTCCCCCGAGCACGGACAGCTGCAGATTCTTATACAGTGACCATCTCCCGATTAGCAACAATTAATCAATGAATTAACTCTGGAGATGGTCACCATCTGCACGAGTTTATTAAATTACTGCTGTGGATGGGACTACCCATCCACGCTACTAAGCAAAACAAAACAATCGACTACGCCGTCAATATATAAATACAAAACAATACCCACGGCGCGTCGCCGTCATCTATACATAAATACCGATAATAATAATAATAATACAAAACAAATACAAAATAACACAGGGACAGAGGGGGAAACCCTGTTCTAAAAGTAAATAAATACGTACAGGGCTGCTTGCCCTGTTACACTTGTATATAATGAGAAACGTTCAACAGCTCAGAAACGCCATAATAGAATCCAATGCCTTTACAAATGTGTTCTGAAACTGTTCATTTTTCTCTCAAATGCGGTTCTCAAAAAATGGTTTTGCCTACTTTTTTATTATTATTATTTTTTCCAGAGTAAGACCAAAAGGCAAACATCCAGGAAATAGGTAAACACCGCTACAGCGCTTGAACTGTCTCAACAAACGTTTAGCTCTAAAACGTGTACATTGAAAGTCTATTAACAGCTTTAACACAATCATCTGTGTTCCAATAGCGGTTTATCCACAGGGTGATCAATAAAGTGACTGCTGGCTTTGTTCACATATTAACAAGACATTTCAGGATTCACGCATATTCTGAACAAGCACACTAGAATATGGTAGTGAAAGTGTCAGAAGGCGACGGGAAGGGGGGTTCGCAAAAGTCTGCAGTCCTTACCCACCTCTTGCTTAGCGAAGCAATAATTTAGAAGTAGCCGACTACGCCAGTATGGATTGTAACCATGCACACAATAAATATAACATTAGGTTGAAAAAAGAAAACTCTATATATGCCTAAGTTGTTCAATGGTTTATTAAACAATTAAAACAGAAAAAAACACATACAATACTTCATGAAATGAGTAGGGGGCCTCTTCCTAACAGCTATCTAATCCTGAGGGGGTTACAACTATGTCCTACCTGCAGCTTTGGCCAAATTCTCCCCTGCTTTATCGTAAGCAAAATTTAACTTTGCTTGGTGAGTCTGTACCCACTCACTAACATCCTGTCTGTTCTTCTCAGTAGCGGTACCAAAAATCATATCAACCGGTAGTCTAGCATGTTGACCAAACATTAGGAAGAACGGAGCATACCCCGTAGAGGCATGGATGGAGTTATTATATGCATGGACTAGTTCCAGCAAATACTCATGCCATCTTTCCTGTTTCTCTGCTGCTAACGTACCTAACAGATTGAGGAGGGTCTGGTTAAAACGTTTTCAACCGCCGTTCCCCTGGGGGTGGTATGGCGTATTGCGGCTCTTATGGCACCCATAATATTTACACAGTTCCTTAATCAGGAGAGACTCAAAATTTGCACCTTGATCAGCATGGAACCTCTCTGGACACCCAAAGGATCAAATTACTTGGTGCCAGAGTGCATGGCCGACAGTAGTTGCGGTTTGATTTTGGGTGGGAACCACCCATGCAAATTTTGAAAATAAATCTGTGATCACTAACAAGTTCTTAAACTGATCGCTCAGCCTACTCAAATTCAAAAAGTCCATGCTCACTATCTCCAATGGGGCACTTACTTGAATGGGGACTAGAGGAACCTTTCCCTCCGGCTTTCGTTTCCTTAGGAGACAGCAGGAGCAGGCTTCTAGCCAACGGAGAGCATCAGCTTCCATTCCAGGCCAATAGAAAGCTTTCTTCAGGATAGACAACGTATTTTGACTTCCCTGATGGCTCGTCTGTTCATGGCAGATAGGTAAGTTTCTGCTTCAAGTAATTTTAAATTAACTACATTCAGGAACCTTGTAAGGTGGTGTTTGAATTCGGTGAGGTAGTGTGTGATTAATACCAGGTGAGTGTGGTTAAATTGAATAGAAGTTGATTTGCTATCTGATTGGTTTCCACACAGTTTAGTTTTTTCTTTTCCTACCCAGTTGTTATATTAATCAGACAGGCTAGTTGTGCGCCAGCAAACCGAAGAGCCTCAACAAAAGAGCCAGGAATCTAGCTGTGGGAGTCTAGCTGTGGGAGTCCAGCAAGGGTAGTCCTGCGCCGAGACACTGTTGGAATAGATCCAAACCTAACAGCGCTCTGGAAGATGCCATCTACTAGTCAGGTCTGCACCCTCCACCCCACCGCTCCCACTCTGCCTATTTGTCTCCCCTGTCCTGCTATGACTGTCTCTCACATCCCTGTTCTGTCCTCTCGTCCTCGTCCTCTGCCCTCTCTCCGCTGCTGCTCCTCCAACCCCTCTAACCTCATCCCTCTGCCTCTCCCCCCCTCCCGCACACTCTCTGGTGCACTCTGGAACTGTCACTCTTCTGCTAACAAAGCTGATTTCATCTCTGCCTTTGCCTCCCACCTCTCTCTCGATTTCCTTGCTCTCACTGAAACCTGGCTGTCCCCTGATACACTATAACTCCTGCTGCCCTGTCCTCTCTCTATTTCCTGTCCCCTCTCTATTTCCTGTCCCATACCCCGCATCTCACTGGACGGGGAGGTGGGACTGGTCTTCTCCTCTCTCCCTCCTTACTCTCATCGCTCTCTGTTAACACCTTTGAATTTCATGCTGGCAACTAACCTCTCCCTGTCAACTCCTGCTAATTGTACTGTACCGCCCCCCTGGACCTCTCGCTCACTTTCTCGATGAACTTGACTATCTACTCTCCTCCCTCCCCTCTCTGTCTACCCCAACTGTCCTGTTAGGTGATTTCAATATCCTCTCCAACCCCAGCCACTCTACCGGATTCCTCCCTCTCCTTCACTCCTTTGACTTCTGTCTCTCTCCATCCCCCCCTACCCACAAAGCTGGCCGTCAACTGGACCTCACCTTCTCCAGGGCCTGCTGCCCCTCCACCCTCTCTGTCACCCACTGGACCTCTCTGATCACTATTTCATCTCTTTTTCTCTGTCTCTCCCCTCTTTCCCTGCTCCTCCTACCCCAATGGTCACCTCTCGCCGTAACCTCCGCTCTCTCTCCCCCTCTGTCCTTGCCTCCACTGCTCTCTCTCACCTCCCTCCCATCGACTCCTGCTCACAACTCTTTGTAGACTCTGTTACCTCCACCCTCTTCTCCTCCCTCGACTCCCTCTGTCCGCTCACCTCCCGACCTGCTCGCCCCTTCCCTCCCCAACCCTGGCTCTCCTCTGCACTCCGCTCAGCAAGAACCACACTGCGATCTGCTGAAAAGAAATGGAAGAGAACCAAACTCCCTGCTGCCCTAGATCTCTACCGCACTCTCCTCTCCTCCTTCTCCTCTAGTCTCTCCTCTGCTAAATGTACTTATTTCCAATCTGTAATCCAAGCCTCCAATAACAACCCATGTAAACTATTCTCTACCTTCTCCTCCCTCCTAAACCCTCCCCCCTCCTCCTCCCTCCTCTATCTCCTCTGATGACTTTGCCTCTTTCTTCTCTTCTAAAATCTCAGATATCCACAAACTCTTTAACACCTCTCCCTCCCCCGCACCCCCTCCCACTCCAAACCCTACACCCACTGCAACCCCTACTAACTCACCCTCCTTCTCCATCTTGTCTTCCCTCTCAGACTCTGACCTCTCCTCCCTGCTCCAGGGTCACAAACCCACCACGTGTGCCCTAGACCTCCTCCCCACTCACCTCTCTGCTTCCCTTCATCTCCTCCCTTCTCAACAAGCCTCTATCACTCCCCTCCTCAAAAAACCTACCCTCGACTCCACCTCCCTCCAGAGCTACTGCCCTCCTACCCTTCCTCTCCAAAACCCTTGAGCGGGCTGTACACCGCCAGCTCTCTGCTTTCCTGTCCAACCACTCTCTGCTCGACCCTCTCCAATCTGGCTTCCGCTCTGCTCACTCCACTGAAACCGCCCTCCTGTCTGTCACTAATTCACTAAACTCTGCCCGAGCTGCCTCTCTTTCCTCTATCCTAATTCTCCTCGACCTCTCTGCTGCCTTTGACACTGTCGATCACTCAATTCTACTATCCTCTCTCGCTGACCTGGGAATCTCTGGTACTGTTCTGGCCTGTTTCTCCTCCTACCTCTCCAACCACACTTACCAGGTAACCTGGCGTGGCGCAACCTCCACACCTCGCCCTCTCTCAACAGGAGTCCCCCAAGGGTCAGTCTTAGGTCCTCTCCTGTTCTCTCTCTACACCCGCTCCATGGGCCCCCTCTTCACATCCTATGGTTTCTGATGATGCTCAGATTTTCCTCCCCTTCCCCACCTCTGACTCCACCATCCCCTCCTGTATCTCTACCTGTCTGTCTGCTATCTCCTCCTGGATGCACTCGCATCACCTCAAACTCAACCTCTCTAAATCTGACCTCCTGTTCTTTCCCTCCTCCTCCTCCCCCTCCTTTGATCTCTCTATCTCCGTTCCTCTGGAATCTACCACACTCTCTCCCTCCTCCTCAGCTAAGAACCTCAGAGTCACCCTGGACCCCTGCCTCTCTTATTCCCGGCACATCTTCACTCTGGCACGCACTTGCCGATTTCACCCTGAACAACATACGAAGATTCCGACCCTTCCTCACCAACTACGTCACCCAGCTCCTGGTCCAGGCCCTGGTACTCTCCCGCCTAGACTACTGCAACTCCCTCCTGGCTGGCCTCCCTGCGTCCGCCACCCGTCCACTCCAGCTCATCCAGAACTCCGCTGCTCGCCTAGTGTTCTCTCTGCCTCGCTTCTCCCACGCAACTCCACTGCTCCACTCACTCCACTGGCTCTTGATCACCGCTCGCATCCAGTTCAAGACTATTGTACTAGCCTACAGATGCCTTGACCAGACTGCACACAGCTACCTCCAGACCCTCATCTTTCCCTACACCCCCACTCGACCTCTCCGCTCCTCCTGCACTGGAAGACTGGTTCTACCTCCTATACGCTCCCCTGCCTCCAGAGCCCACTCCTTCTCCACCCTCGCCCCGCAGTGGTGGAATGACCTTCCTACAGATGTCAGGACTACCCAGTCCCTGACCACCTTCCGGCGCCTCCTCAAGACTCACCCTTCAGACAGCACCTGTTGAACTCCTCTTTTTTCCCTCTGGACACTTATCACCCTCCCTTAAATGTACTTTACTTGTTCTTATCTGCCCCCTATTTTACTGCATTTAATCCTGTACTTTAGAGTACTGTAATATGTCAATTGTTATTTAATCTGTAGTATTTTGTATTTAATTATATCCTGATATAACTATCACTGACACTGTTATCTGCTCCTTTATTGAATAGTATTTTGTCATACTTGTACTTGCTAGAACCAAAGTCATTGTATTTATCTTGCTCTTAATTGTATTATTACTTGCACTGTGATCCTTGAAATGTATTTTTGTTTACGACTGTAAGTCGCCCTGGATAAGGGCGTCTGCTAAGAAATAAATAATAATAATAATAATGGTACTCCTCTTTGAACGTGTGGGTTGTAGTGCATAGTGACTGGGTGATGCAGGTGCTCCAGAGAAGGACAAACACAAAGTTCACGGTTCAAGTTCCTTTTTATTCCTTGAACAGGAATTAAATAATAAAGCTGGCTCTCCCCAGCAATGGGTATTGCCAGCGCCAAAACAAGGGGTTGCAGTCCCGAAATAATAATCCCAAAACACAAACGCAACACAAACACAGACACGTCTCCGGACAGTGAGTGCTCGAGTGCAGGTGCGGTGCTGGATACAGTGATGCCGGTTAAGTGCAGGTGCGGTGAAGTCCGGGTGAATCGCTGGCCTCGGGCTGCAGCTCCCAGATCCGTGCTTACTCAGTCTAACAAAGACAAAACACACACGATTGCAACAACAAACCAAACACTTAATCTCCTTCCAAACAGTCCTCGTTTCCTCACATCAACCACAACAAAGGAACCGATTATGGCGTCACGTCCCCCAAAGTACCCTCAGCCCCGCCCCCTCCGATAGCTAGTTCAATCACGTCTCCTCCAATTCATGAATGAAACTTTGCTTACCGTACTAGGGCGGGGACTCCTGGTACCGTGACGCCATCCCTTTCCTGAATGGCTGGCTTCCGACTGCCCCCGGAATGAACTGCCGAAACATTCAGTATGGGGCACGCAATTCCTGCTGTACAGTGCTCTCAGAGGTCGAGAGGGAGATTGTTGATTCAGATTCATTCGCTCTTTGTCACATATCCCACCGCTCATAGTGAAGCCGAAGGAACACTCGGCTGAATCTACCTTGCCCATTACACCCCCCTCCCGGGAAAAGTAATCCACATTTTGATGATCTCTCCTGGCACGATGTGTCGTGAAATACATGAATGGTTGCAGCGCCAGATACCACCGAGTTATCCGGGCGTTGCTATCCTCCAGTGACAAGACTGAATGAATGACCCAAGAGGTAATAGCGTAAGGTCTGAGTGTCCCATTTAATGGCCAGACATTCCTTTTCTATGACGGAGTAGTTGCGATCCCGAGGGAGCATTTTTTTGCTTATGTACAGGATAGGGTGTTCTACTCCATCGACCCGCTGGAACAAGACCGCCCCCAGACCAACATCCGAAGCGTCGGTGTGGAGGAGGAATTCCTTATCAAAATCTGGTGTGATCAGGGCGGGGGCTTGGCAGAGTCGTTGCTTAATGGTATCAAAGGCCCCCTGACACTCTCCTGTCCATTTAATTAAATTTGGTGCACTCTTCTTAGTGAGGTTCACTAGAGGGTTTACCACTGTGGCGTACTCGGGGATGAATCGACGGTAATAACCGGCCAACCCCAAGAGAGACCTCACCTGGGATTTGGTTTTCGGGATTGCCGCGTCCTGGACTTTGGTGGCGACGGGTTTCACCTGCCCATGCCCCATAATAAATCCTAAATATTGGGTTTCTTCTTTGGCAAATGCACATTTACCCAAGTTGGCTGTCAATCGGGCTACCCTCAGAGACTGCAAGACGTCTGCGACCCTAGCCAAATGCTCCCGCCAGGTGGAGCTATAGATAACCACATCATCAATATACGCTGCTGCATATTCACGATGTGGGCGTAAAACCTGGTCCATTAGTCTCTGAAAGGCAGCGGGCTCACCATGTAGCCCAAACGGCATGGTTGTGAAATGAAACAGACCATCAGGGGTAAAAAATGCAGTTTTCTCACGTGATCTGCGGGTTAAGGGGATCTGCCAGTATCCCTTCATCAGGTCCAAAGTCGAAATGAACCTCGCCGTTCCCAGTCTGTCGAGAAGCTCGTCGACCCGAGGCATGGGATATGTATCGAACTTGGCAATAGCGTTTACCTTGCGGAAATCAACACAGAAGCGGTTGGTGCCGTTCTTTTTGGCCACTATCACAATTGGACTGCACTACTCGCTCCTGGAAGGCTCAATCACCCCAAGTTCGAGCATCGCCCGCACCTCTTTGCGAACGCCACCCCGTCGACTTTCCGGGATCCGGTAGGGTCTCTCTCACACTGTGACACCTGGCGGAGAGACAATGTCATATTCAACGAGATTAGTTCTGCCGGGCACATCAGAAAAAACATCACTGAATTCCTCAATTAACCTGCACAGATCTCTCTGCTGATCTTGGAGCAACTGTTCCCCCATTGGAATGTTCTGTATGCTAGGAGCCTCTATACAGCTTCCAAAATCATCCTCTACCTCGCCTGGGGCTATAAATAAGGCTTCCCTTGCCTGCCAGGGCTTTAATAAATTGACATGGTAGATTTCCCGTTCGTTGCGGCGATCGGGTTGCCGAATTTCATAATTCACTTTCCCTATAGCCCGAATCACCTCATATGGCCCCTGCCATTTAGCATATAGCTTGGATTCCGACGTGGGAAGAAGCCAATTTTAGCCAATTTTAGATTGTCCTGGGCCAAACGACCGACCAAATCCAGGCGATCACGGAGTAGGAGCACATGCTGCACTACGCTTTTGGACGAGCCTTTGTGTTCTTCCCACCCCTCTCTCAACAGATCGAGGATGCCGCGAGGCTGTCGGCCGTACAAGAGCTCAAAGGGGGAGAACCCTGTTGAACTCTGCGGCACCTCTCTCACTGCAAACAGGAGGTAGGGCAGAAGCGATGCCCAATGTTTCTGTTCCTGATTCACAAATCGTCTCAGCATCTGCTTTGTTTGGTTAAAACGTTCCACCAAACCGTCTGACTGTGGATGATAAACAGATGTCCGGATGGGACGTATTTTTTATATTTTATACACTTGCTGTAGCGTTTGAGACAGAAAGTTAGTTCCATGATCAGTCAGAATCTCTTTGGGGATCCCTACTCTCGACATAATCTGCACTAGTTCTTTGGCTATTGCAGCGGCACTCGTGGACCTCAAACGAACTGCCTCCGGGTAT
The DNA here is from genome assembly GCF_902713425.1 of Acipenser ruthenus. Taxonomy (NCBI): domain Eukaryota; kingdom Metazoa; phylum Chordata; class Actinopteri; order Acipenseriformes; family Acipenseridae; genus Acipenser; species Acipenser ruthenus. The sequence continues at coordinate 9,774,217 of NC_081227.1, forward strand.
CGCGTTGCATAATCCACCACTACTAACATGTGCATATACCCGGAGTCAGAATGTAGCAAAGGGCCCACTATGTCCATTGCAATGCGCTCAAAGGGAGTGGAAATTATTGGCAGTGGGACCAAAGGAGCGGGGCGCACTCGACCCGGCGCTACTCGCTGGCAGTCTGGGCAGGTGGCTACATATTTCAACACTTCATTATGAAGCCCTACTCAATAAAATCGAGCCAATATGCGTTCCCTCATCTTGTCGGCCCCCATGTGTCCTGCAAAGGGGATGTCATGCGCCAGCCTCATGACCTCGGGCCGACAGGACGGAGGAACCATCAATTGTGTTACAGGCTGGTAGGGTTAGGGATTACCCTATACAGTAATTGCCCCTTGATAATGAAGTGCGGATATACAAGCGCCCCAGCGCCTTCAACATCCTTACCTTCAATAGACCGGACCTGTCCCCAAGCGTGCACCAGTGTGGGGTCGTTTTTCTGGTCCCACACTAGGTCCGCGCTTGAGCCCCACATGTCTGGTACATTGAGAGGGGCCGGAGTAACATCTGCCCTGGATGGCCCAGTAACCTCGCCCTCTCGGTCACACTGCGTACCGACTCCCTTTGAGTGGCGTTTGATACCATCCGCTCTTTCTCCCACCAGTCCCCAGCCTCGTTTCAGAGACGCACCTTCCCATTTTTCGATCCGTCTCTCTTTCTTTGTTTTCCTAGGACAAAAAAGGGAAGAGAACAGATCAGCTTGCCGGGGAAAAATCTCACCAATCGTTTCCCCTGCTCTGCCACGGTTGCGTGTGCGGTCGGGGCTGCCTTTTGGATTAATTGCCGATACTGTGGCCTGTCCCGGCTCAGAATTAAGGGGTGCAGCAGCCTTTCCACCACCCCCACTGTGAGGTGGCGTTGTGTCTGACCTATCAACACGTATGCTTTTAGGGTGGGATATGTCGCCGTGTCTCCATGGATGCAGGAGATCGCCACCTTGCCTTGTGGCTGCCACGACATACCGCCTAAGAGAGACGTTTGAATTAAGGTCTGTGCACACCCTGAGTCCACTAAAGCCTGGGTACTCACATTAACAATCACCACATCAATAATACAAGGCCCCTCCCGACCATTTCCCCGTTCCTTACCTGCTTCAGATGCCAGATAGCATGTCGCTACGTTGCACTCCATTGCCGAGGGGCACATGCGGGCGATGTGTCCAGGTTCATGGCACCTAAAACAGACAATACTAGGGGCAGAAGGCACTGGGGTTAGCGATCTGTCCCGCTGCTGATAAGGCAGCGGGTCAGGGGTAGCAAATCTACCGCAGCTGGGGGCCAACCGCTGCCTCCATGGTGAGGAGGTGGGTCGGCCCATTGGGATCGGTGGTTTGGCCGGTCGGGGTCCCAGGGGAGGAGAAGGTGTTGGTGGTACTGCGGGCGCTGCTCCTCGGCTGGTGAGAGGAAGAAGAGGGGTCAGTAGTCCTGTTTTGATTATTATTATTATTATTTATTTCTTAGCAGACGCCCTTATCCAGGGCGACTTACAATCGTAAGCAAATACATTTCAAGTGTTACAATACAAGTAATACAATAAGAGCAAGAGTAATACAATAAGAGCAAGAGTAATACAATAAGAGCAATGATGGAGACCCGGGAGTCCTCAAAGTCCTCCGCCAGTTTGACGACAGCCTCCAGGGTGTCGGGGTTGTGACGCCGTATCCAGTCATGTTTCTCCGTGCTGACCACATGGCAGAACTGCTCCAAGACTATTGCCTCGCACATCTGTGCACCGGTCTTTTGTGGAGGGCTAAGCCAGTGCACCATGTGGTCACACAGTTTCTGGGCAACCACCCTGGGACGGGTCTCCCGTGGTCTCCGGTATTCCAGGAAACGCAGCCAATGGGTTTCCCCCGTGATGTTGAGGCATTGTAGGATGGCCCACTTGACTAGGTCGTACTGGCTAGGCTCCTCGTCAGTCATGGCTTGGTACGCTACCTGAGCCTCCCCGTTCAGACAGAGACCCAATTGACTGGCCCAGTACTCCTTTGGCCAATGCGCAGTGGTGGCCAACCGCTCAAAGGCAACCAAGAACGCCTTGGGGTCATCCTCTGCTGTCATCTTCTGTGCCCGTGCCTTAGGGGGCGCCATCACGGGTGCCGCTGGTGCCTGGCGTGCGTTCCCGAGTCCGACCCTCTCAATCAGCGCAGTGTATCTCTCCTCCTTTTGCCCCTCCTCCGTCTCCCATCTCTGTTCCAGCGCTTGCAACAGCGCAGTGAGCGTGGCAACGTCCATCTCCCGTACTGACACCACGTGTGACCGTGTGGGTTGTAGTGCGTGGTGACTGGGTGATGCAGGTGCTCTAGACAGGGACAAACACAAAGTTCACGGTTGAAGTTCCTTTTTATTCCTTGAACAGTAATTAAATAATAAAGCTGGCTCTACCCAGCAATGGGTATTGCTAGCGCCAAAACAAGGGGTTGCAGTCCCGAAATAATAATCCCAAAACACAAACACAACACAAAAACAGACACGTCTCCAGACAGTGAGTGCTCGAGTGCAGGTGCGGTGCTGGATACAGTGATGCCGGTTAAGTGCAGGTGCGGTGAAGTCCGGGTGAATCACTGGCCTCAGGCTGCAGCTCCCAGATCCGTGCTTAATCAGTCTGACAAAGACAAAACACACACGGTTGCAAAAACAAACAAAACACTTCTCTCCTTCCAAACAATCCTCGTTTCCTCCCATCAACCACAACAAAGGAACCAATTATGGCGTCACGTCCCCCTAAAGTACCCTCAGCCTCGCCCCCTCCGATAGCTAGTTCAGTCACGTATCCTCCAATTCATGAATGAAACTTTGCTTACCGTACTAGGGCGGGGACTCCTAGTACTCCTTTGTCACAGATGCATGCATTTATCAGATCAAAAACCTAACCTGGGTCTTGCTCCCGGCCGCTTTTGGTGACTCTGGATAACCTCGAGCCGATCGCACGTCCCTGGTGGCGGCGATGATTCATTCCTGCCCAACTTTCGATGGTACTTTATACGCCTACCATGGTGATCACAGGTAACGGGGAATCAGGGTTTGATTCCAGAGAGGGAGCCTGAGAAACGGCTACCACATCCAAGGAAGGCAGCAGGTGTGCAAATTACCCACTCCCGACCCGGGGAGGTAGTGATGAAAAATAACAACACAGGACTCTTTCGAGGCCCTGTAATTGGAATGAGTACATGTGACCGAGCAGCTGTTGAGTGGTGTGTGTGGTGACGTCACGGAACAGGAAGTACCAGAAACAAAACAATGGATGGGCGGGTGAAGCTGAACGCTATTGCGCTCAGGGTATTTATTAAATAATAAAACAAAACAAAAGATTTAAACAAACAAAACACAAAACAAAAAGGCGCGTTGGCCAAACAAATAGAAACAAATAAGCGTGCTGGTTTTACCACCAGCATGATACTTAGCAGTTGTTTTTTAAATGTAGTTTCTCTCTCTCCTCACTCTCTCTGCTCCCCGTACTCTCCTCTGTACACCCCCGAGCACAGACAGCTGCAGGTTCTTATATTCTGGCCCGAGGGGTTAACTAACTGTTAATTATCTTATTACCCCTCGGCCGCAGTCTGCAGTCTGCACGTTATTCCCATGACCCGCCGAGCAGCCTCTGGGAAACCAAAGTGTTTGGGTTCCGGGAGGAGTATTGTTGCAAAGCTGAAACTTAAAGGAATTGACGGAAGTGCACCACCAGGAGTGGAGCCTGCGGCTTAATTTGACTCAACATGGGGAACCTCACCCGGCCCGGACACAGGAAGGATTGACTGATTGATAGCTCTTTCTCTATTCTGTGGGTGGTGGTGCATGGGGGAGGGCGTCTCTCCGTCGCCCTTTCCTCGCGTCGGCCCTTACCTTGACCAGGCTGTGGACGGGCGCCTCTCTCATCGTTCTCGCGCGCCAACCGTCTCGCAGTAGTGCCCTTCAACCCGTCGCATTCCCTTCGAGGGGAAGAGCGCAGCGGGCGGTGGGTTCGGCAGTGGTCTTGGAATTGCAGCCACTCGACTCAGTCCCAAACCTCCCGGCACCTGGCTCGGGCTCGGTTACTGTCCCCTCGAAACTCTGGTCCAGGTACCTGTCGCCTCCGGGCGGAAGGTCTAACGACTCCGTGGAAGATCTTCCATGGATCTTCCCCTCCGAGCGCCTGGCCCCCCTTGATAAAATTCTGCTCGCTTGGTTTTCGACTGTTGCCCGGCCCCATCGGTGACCCAGCCCGGGCTGGGGTCAAAGCGGACGAAACACACACGACTATTCTTGGCGGTGGATCACTTGGCTCATGCATCGATGAAGAACGCAGCTAACTGCGAGAATTAATGTGAATTGCAGGACACATTGATCATCGACACTTCGAACGCACCTTGCGGCCCCGGGTTCACTCCCGGGGCTACGTCTGTCTGAAGGTCATTTTGCCATCAATTGCCTGCCCGGGGCGCAGTGTCTCGGTGCTCCGCTCTCGCGGTCTGGCATGGCTGGGGCCGTTGCAGGGGACACTCCGCGCTCCCCTTCGTCCCCCTAAAAGCAGACCCAGAGGTTAACCCGGCTGCGCAAAGCCTCATGCTGCCCCGGGGACCCAGTGGGGGCGGCGGACGTGGAACGCTCCACGTGGCTGTCGGTGGAGACATGTGACCCAGCCCTCTCGGACGCGCTGCCACGCCCCGCCGTCTCAACGTTCGGTCTCCTTTGTCAGCGTGCGCCGTTCCCCTGTAAAACTCCCTTCGGGCCAATGGCACTCTCGTGTCGTCGAGCGGCCAAACCTAGCGCGTGCGCTCTCTCTCTCCTTCTCCCTCTCCCTCCTTCTGTCTCGGAGGTTTGGGGCTGGGGCGCTGGGGGCTGGCGCGCTCGGGCAGCCTCCGAATACGACCTCAGATCAGGCGAGACAACCCGCGTCGCCGAGTGGTGTGCGTTCACATGTGCGCGAGTCAACGGGTTCTTCCGAAAACCCGGGGCGCAATAAAAGTGAGGTGCCCTGGCGCTCGCCAATTTACAGCACAAAATCAACCTTTGCAGCTGAAATCAAAAATTATAAAATGTTATTTGCATTTTAATTTAAATTTAAAAAAGAGGGCAACCAGGGAACCTCTTGATCTGCAGTCAAATGCTCCACCACTGAGCTATACCCCGACTCCAACAACGCCATTTTCTACCAAGCACAACCAACGGTGGCGAGCTGTCAGTTTCAGGAATGCAACCTGTCAAGGCGCGTGATTTTTTACCTCGTATCTCGCAACAAATTCCTGTGGCGCAATTGGTCAGTGTGTTTGGCTCTTAACCCTTTAAGGACCAAGATCGTGTCAACACCACATCATACTGAAATTTCAAATTGAAAGCCACAGCTTGCCTTGCCAGACGGCTTTGACAGATTATTTAAGAAAAGCTATAACGTTCCCCAGTGTTCTGAAAACAAGGACACCAATTCCAAGATGCGACGGTAACAAATTGATTTTTAGTGCATTGTTATAGGAAGAGAGTCAAATACAGCCAAAAAAACGCTTGGTCCTTAAATAGTTTAGCAAACGGTTGGTTTCTTGTGTAACAGGTCTTTATATACATATAGCTAAATTTATGTTAATAATTTGACTACGCCACCTTGTGGTTGGTTCCCACACAAACTCTTTTATCCAGGAGAAACCAAGCAATCATATACCAAAAATAATCTTTACAAGTTTTTATTAGTAATTGTTTTAAAAATCTCAAGCACATTAACAATAATGTAAACCATATGACAATGCCACCTTCACTTCACAGTCTAACAACTGTCTAGTAGAGATATATAAGGATAATACAATAAAACAAACTCTAAATCTATCAGTTTCTTACAGTGCAGTTAATTAAACTAATTACCACAGATTATATTATTGCAGTTTCTATAAAATACTTGGATCTATCAGTTTCTTATAGTAAAGTTAATTAACCAGTTCAGCAATTCTGTTATTTTTGTGATACATACAAAGTAGACAACAAAGTCAGCAGTTGAATGGTCTCGTTACAAACTAGATTACATTTATAAAGTACACGGTACCAATTTCCCCCAATCTATTTAAAATGAATATATAAAACAGCCGCGTGCTCGCTAGAATAAAATAAAATATAACAAATAAACACAGAGGACTCCTTGCTGCAGGAGCGG